>NC_142938.1:63285113-63307613 GCF_046866305.1 Octopus bimaculoides | reverse complement strand
TAAAGGAAACTGAATGTTTTAAATCTTGATCGCTTTCCATGTGTGGAGCAGATATATATGCTTTTAATATTTATTTTCGTCTCTAACCAGCTATCGACAGTTTACTAAATAGCTAGCTGGTTGGATCTGCCGAATTCCCCTCCTCCACGACGCCTCCTCGTTCTCTCTTTCCTGCATCCCTTTCTCTTTCTTTCTTTCTCTCCACCTCTCTGTCTCTCTACCTTCATATTGCTAGAATTCTGTCGCTTTCTGACTTTGAAATGGATCGATAAAACCTCCTTTCGGAGCACCCAGTGACATCAGATGATGATGATAGCAGCGTAAGTGGGACAGGAGACACAAGATGTTGGTGGTTATGAAATAACTGGGGCACACACATGCACAAACACACATGCACTCATGCATACGTACGCATTTACTAATCCATGCAAGGAACGTACTGTGTGTGTGTGTGTGAGAGAGAGAGAGAGAGAGAGATAAGAGAGCAAATTATTTAGACTGGCGGAGGATATGGTTATGTTGGTTGTACTGAACTTAATGGAAATAGGTGACGAGTAATTTAGTGATTACTGTGCTAAGATTAAACACATACACACTTGCATGCATGCATACATACGCATACAAACACACACATACACACGGTACTCACGCTTTCAGTAACAACCACCACGCCATAACGTCTTGTTATTACTCAGGTATTTGGCGATATAAATGGGACATTTTTTTTTTTTAACTATTCCAGTTAGCTGTGTCCCAGAATTTCCGATAATATATATTCTTTTTTAGCAATAACACAATCAGCCTCCTTTAACCTTTAAAGGACAAAGTAAAGTATCCTTAAAGATGATTCGGAATTTTTGGAAATCTAATTAGAGATCTGTCTCCTTTCGGAAACCTTCAGATCCATTTTTATGTCTCATTGAGTTTTTTTCATTATTTTTCTCTCTAGAAATTTTTGTTTTTCTTTTCTTAAAATTTTTCTTTCTGAATCAGTGTTTTGAATTAAGATCACAGAAGTCTAGATTATACGGTGCTATAGGAATGGTACGCTTTACTGAACGCTTTGTTCTTAATTGGAAACTTATCGTAGTGATAGGAGCTATGGAGTACCTGCAGATTGCTTCTCCGTTCTCATTTACCGTAGTGGCTTAATTTAATAATCTCTTGGTAAAAAAAAAGTTCTTCGAAAAAAAAAAAAAAAAAATTAACATGGCCAGGCGCAAGCGTGGCTTTGTGGTAAGAAGTTTGCTTTCCAGCCACGTGGTTCTGAGTTCAGTCCCGCTGCGTGGCACCTTGGGCAAGTGCCTTCTTCTATGGCCTCAGGCCAACCAAAGCCTTGTGAGTTGACTCGGTTGACTGAAACTGAAAGCCCAGCGTGCATATATATATATATATATATATATATATATATATTCTTTTCTACTCTAGGCACAAGGCCCGAAATTTTTGGGGAGGGGACCAGTCGATTAGATCGATCTCAGTATGCAACTGGTATTTAATTTATCGACCAACTCCGAAAGGATAAAAGGCAAAGTCGACCTCGGTGGAATTTGAAATCAGAACGTAAATACCGATGAATTGCCGCTAAGTATTTCGCCCAGCATGCTAACGCTTCTGCCAGCTCGTCACACACAAAAATAAATATGGGGAATGCTGGTTTATGGAATTACCTTAAGTTTCCAGTCCATAAAGGGTTAGGCTTAGGGTATGACCTCTTCAAAATATGGAGGGGGAAATGCCTCGCTACTCAAAGAAAACGGCTGGGGACTGTCTCTCCATTTTTTAATATATACTGCTCTACATCTTAGAGTGTGCCTCCTTTTTGGGATGTATGTTTTCTACAGAAGATATCATCATCATCCAGTGTTTTAAATCCAGGTTTTGTCCCCGTTAACGGAGGTGGCTGGATCTACCTCAATGCCATAGCAACCGCCCTCACACCATCTCGTCAACTTGCCCAGGTTTGGGCGTTCTCAAGCCAACCCTCCCAATCTCCTCCTCCGCGTTTTCTTCGGTATACCTCGTTTTTGCTGTCTATATCTATCTATCTATATATATATATAATGAACCTTGTATACTGTGGTCAGGTGCACTACAACACACACAAAAAAAGGAAAGAAAAACGACAGGGACAGGGGACATCAGGTGTACTGTTGGCGAATTTCAGGAACCATGGAAGTTTTGAAGGATGTAGTGTTTCGACAGCTATGATGGGCTTCTTTCAGTTTCGGTTTACCAAATCTACTAAAACGTGTGTGTGTGTTGGTTCACCACCACCACATGACAACCAGTATTGGCATGTTCGTGTCCCCCCGTAATCTAGCAGTTTGGCAAAAGAGACTAATAGAATAACTACCAGGCTTTAAAAATAAATACTGGGAGTCGATTCATTCGACTAAAATTCGCCAAGGCTGTGCCCCAGCATGGCCACAGTCGAATGACTGAAACAAGTAAAATAAAGAATAATAAAAGAATAGTTTTCTTTCTCCTTAATTCTAATACCTCGTACCTAATTAAGAAATAATAAAATTAATTATATATCGTAAATTGGTACACTCTCTTTATTAGAAGATTTCTAGACTGGTTTTCCAACTCGTAACTAAAGATGATTTTTTTTTTTGTATTTTATATATTTCTTTCTTTCTTTTTTTTTCTTTCTTTTTTTTTTTTTTGCAGAAACTGTTGTGTGTAGCGATATGTACTTAATATTGTTGAATCGGAGCAGGAAGGGAACTTGGGAGTTTCAATCAGATAAGAAGGGTGAAAGATAAGTGTGGGGACTGGTGTGGTTAATATTATTTAAGAAATGAAATTAATGTTGCAGATTAGATGATGGACGGAGGAAAAGGCAGAGAGAGAGGGAAAGAGAGAGAAAGAAAGAAAAGGAGAGAGAGAAAGAGGAAGCGAGTGAGGTAGTTTGAAAAGTGCAACAATCTTCAGAAAGAATGTTATGTCTGATGCAGGATTTAGAGAAAGAAGCATAACATTGAAGGAATAAAACAGAGATAGACGAGTGTATTAAATGAACTCTAGTGAAGTGGGATAGCAGTAATAAGAGGGAGAAGACACAATACGATGTGGGAGAAGTGTGTGGGCAGAGACTGAAGAAGTATTTTAAGAAAAACAATGCGTATAGGCTAGGATGATGAGTATCATCTGAATACAGTTTTCTATGCAATCCAATATATGATAGCAATATTCAATATTTGGGATTTAAAGCGATTCTCTCTTGATGTATTTTATGACTCTGTAGAGAGACTAAGTCTCTTAACAGTTTTTGCAATGTTATTAGAGGAATTTTCCATAAGATTTCTATGGAAAATGTGAAGAGTTGTTGTCATTTTACACATCCCCACTAGGTTTAGCTATGATTCATATGAGCTATGATCAAACAGACGTTCAAGTTATGACCATATTGTTGTTGTTGTTGTTGTTGTTGTTGTTGTTTTGTACATCTAGAATTCCAATGGCCAATGTATCCTTCCTTTACTTTAAGACTGTAGGGTGTGGATTTGAGAGAACCTGGCTGCTATTTCTAACAGGTCATTGGCTCGTTAGTTGTTAGAATACACCAAATGTCTCAAGATTCATGTAAGCTTTGATCAGAGATATTCCAGTTATGACCATGCTGTCCATTTTCTATATCTAGAACTACACTGGCCAATGTATTCTTCCTTCAGTGGTTCTCAACTGGGGTCCAAATGGCCCCTTGAGGGCCCATATAAGATTTTTGGGGGTTACTCTTTACTCTTTTACTTGTTTCAGTCATTTGACTGAGGCCATGCTGGAGCACCACCTTTTAGTCAAGCAAATCGACCTCAGGACTTATTCTTTGTAAGCCTGGTACTTATTCTATCAGTCCCTTTTGCCGAACCGCTAAGTTACGGGGACGTAAACACACTAGCATCAGTTGTCAAGCGACGTAAACACACCAGCATCAGTTGTCAAGCGCTATTGGGGGGACAGACACACACACACACACACACACACACACACACACACACACACACACACACACACACACACACATATATATATATATTTATATACACATATATACGACGGGCTTCGTTCAGTTTCCGTCCACCAAATTCACTCACAATGCTTTGGTCGGCCCAAGGCTATAGTAGGAGACATTTGCCCAAAGTGCCATGCAGTGGGACTGAACCCGGAACCATGTGGTTGGTAGGCAAGCTACTTACCACACAGCCACTCCTGGGGATCCACAATAGTATTTGAAGGGCCCCTAAAAACATTCTTATTTAGATGTGTGTATTGGTATGTACTGCTAGAAATAGGTTTCGTTCTCTAACATTTTACATGGGTCAACCTACACGAGTTGATGTGTGAAAATCAAAATAGGAATTTTGAAAGAAGTATTTATAAATCCAGTTTTTAAATATCAAATGGTTATGGGGGTCCACCAGAATAAAATAGTAATCAAAAGGGGTCCATAGATAAAAAAAATGGTTGAGAATCCCAGGTCTAGACTGTAAGGTGTGGATTTGTGAGAATTTGGCTGTTATTTCTAGTAGATCAAATGACTGCATTGGTGCTTCTCTTCAGCTTGTTGTTAGAATACAGCAAAATGTCATTTTTAATGATGCTCTGCTAGGAATTGGTTACACCACTACATTGCATATGATATGGACCATGCTAAACCAAGGGGAGTTTTCTCTCTGTTGCATAATCTGGGAGAATGCATTATCATCATCATCAACATCATCATCATGTTTAGGGTCTGATTGTACTGCTATCGTGTCCTTGAAAAAGGGTTCGGATGTCATTATATCTCATGCCCTCCCCATGTTGTAAGAAGTATTTATCATCAACATTCCTATAGCGCTAAATCTTAAAATGTACTGGGGGGGGGGATAATTTTGTTGTCAGAAGGTGAGGTGGGGGGGTGCAGAAGCAAGATTGGAAGAAAGTCAATTATTTGCAGGGGACTGATATAGTCAATTAAAAGCGTTCTAATGTATTATGTTATTGGTACTTATTTCTGTTGATTCCCAAAGGGATGAAAAGCAGTCAAGATTAGTTAAATTTGACCCTGGGAATGTGGAGAAACTGAACCAAATGCTTTGAAACAACTGGTGATGCCAGTAAATCAATGCTGGGTCTTCATTGTTGTTGTTGGCACTCCGTCGCTTACGACGTCGAGGGTTCCAGTTGATCCTATCAACGGAACAGCCTGCTCGTGAAATTAACGTGCAAGTGGCTGAGCACTCCACAGACACGTGTACCCTTAACGTAGTTCTCGGGGATATTCAGCGTGACACAGTGTGACAAGGCTGACCCTTTGAATTACAAGCACAACAGAAACAGGAAGAAAGAGTGAGAGAAAGTTGTGGTGAAAGAGTACAGCAGGGTTCGCCACCATCCCCTGCCAGAGCCTCGTGGAGCTTTAAGTGTTTTCGCTCAATAAAGACTCACAACGCCTGGTCTGGGAATTGAAACCGCAATCCTATGCCCGTGAGTCCGCTGCCCTAACCATTGGGCCATTGTGCCTCCACTCTGGGTCTTCATAAGAGCCATCAAAGGGAAAATGGTTGAAACAAACGGATGAGTTGGCCTCTCTGTTTCATGGCAGTTGCAAGGGATTGGTCTGACAATCATTTATGACAATGTTAATCTTTTATTTGTTTCAGTTTAACTGTGGCCATGCTGGAGTATTGCCTTGAAGGATTTTAGTTGAAGAAATCAACCTCAGGATATATATATTTTAAAGCCTAGTACTTATTCTATCAATCTCTTTTGCCGAACTGCAAAGGTTACAGGGGATTTAGACACACCACTACTGGTTGTCAAGCAAATATATACACACAAACACACACACACACAAACACAAACAAACACACACACACATATGACGGGCTTCGTTCAGTTTCTGTCTACCAAATCCACTCACAAGGCTCTGGTTGGCTCAAGGCTATAGTAGAAGACACTTGCCCAAAGCGCCACAGTGTGGGACTGAACCTGGAACCATGTAGCTGGGAAGCAAGCTTCTTACCACACAGCCACGCCTGTGCCTATTGTTTTTGTTTTTGAGTGTGTGTGTGTGTGTGTGTGTGTATTGGCACACTGCTGGAATATTCCCAACCATTCTCTTTGTATATCTTTTGTCTTTTACTTATTATAGTGTTTTGACTGTGGCCATGCTGGGGCACTTCCTGGAAGAATATAGTCGAGCAAAATGTCCCGAGTACTTATTTCTTCTTTTTTAGATCTGTTATTTTATCAGTCACTTTTACTGAACCACTAAGTCACAGGTACAACACTGGTTGTCAAGCAGTTGTGGTGGTGGTGGAGATAACAAACCCATAAAACATACATGTGTGTGTGTGTGTGTAAATGTATGTTTGTGTGTGTGTGTGTGTGTTTGTAAATGTCTCTCTGTGTATTAATATTTAATCCATTTACTCTCAAACCTGACTTTGAGTACTTTATTCTAGGTAACCAGACATAGCTTCTTTTTTTAACATGTCACCCCATGGAATACACACACAGACACACAGTGGGTTACCATCTAGTTTCTACCAAATTCACTCACAAGGTATCGGTCGTCCTAGGGCTATTGTACTCAAGGTGCCATACAGTGGGACTGAACCTGAAACCATGTGGTTGCAAAGCATGCTTCTTAACCACACAGCCATGTAAATAAATTTTTTTTTTTAAATAGAGACTACAAAAAAAATACCCATTCTGCCACCACCACCACCACCACCACCACAAATGCTTTGAAGCATTTAATTTAACAGTTTACAATTTCTGCTTGATGCCTTAAGATGGTGAAATATTTTCCCAGTAAAATATTTTGAAATTCACATCTTCACTGTTTGTATTTTATTTCAAACCAATAATAATAATAACAACAACAACAACAACAAGAACAACAACAACGACGATGGTGGCGGTGGTGATAACGACGGTGACGACAGAATTGTCATTCAGAGACATTTTATAATGATTTCTTGCTTTTGGGACCAGAATTCCTTTTCTTGATTTTGGTAACTCTAGTATGTCTGTGGATCATAAATCATCACCATGGAATAATTTCAGCAATGATATACATGACGGGACAGTTTTCATTACTCCGTCATGTGATTCAAATTGATTAAATAGCTAACGTTGATAGTCATCTTTTTTTCCTCTTCAGTTTTAATTTCTTGGTTATAATTTTGTTTGTTTTTACAATTTACTAAATCTAAAAAAATATGTTTAGTAAATTTCTTCAAGTTGTAATAAATTCATTATATTTTATCTTTTATCTGTTACTGGTTTCAGTTGTTAGGTTGCTGCCATGCTGGAGCACCGCCTTTAGTCGAATCAAATCGACCCCAGGACTTATTCTTTGAAAGCCTAGTACTTATTCTATCGGTCTCTTTTTGCCGAACCGCTAAGTTACGGGGACGTAAACACACCAGCATCGGTTGTCAAGCGATGGTGGGGGGACAAACACAAACACACATACACACATACATATATATATATATATATATATATATATATATATATATATATACCTATATACGACGGGCTTCTTTCAGTTTCCGTCTACCAAATCCACTCACAAGACTTTGGTCAGCCCAAGGCTATAGTAGAAGACACTTGCCCAAGGTGTCACGCAGTGGGACTGAACCCGGAACCATGTGGTTGGTAAGCAAGCTACTTACCACACAGCCACTCCTGCGCCTTGTATATATAATGGGCTTTCATACAATTTCTATGTACCAAATCCACTTACAAGGCTTTGGATTAGCCCAGAGCTATAGAAGAAAACACTTGCACATGGTGCCACTGTGTGGCACTGAACCCAGGACCACATGGTTAGTAAGTAAGCATCTTAACCACACAGCCATAGCTCTTCAATAAAATGTATTTCACTAAACCCGTTATTTCATCCTGTCTCTCGCGAGCCTCCTCTCAAGGGACCTCACTAAACAATATGTGCTATTCTGCTTCAGTAGAATTATATCATACTTCTGTTTTGTTTATGTTCAGTTTTATATTCCTGCCAACTTTTCAAAGATATCAGCCAATGTGGCGACAACATCCCCTGTGCTTCTAATAGTCTTATCAACAATTTGATATAAGAACTGTCGTAGGTAGTGAGCTGGCAGAAACGTTAGCACACCGGGCGAAATGCTGAGTGGTATTTCGTCTGTCTTTACGTTCTGAGTTCAAATTCCGCAGAGGGTGACTTTGCCTTTCATCATTTCGGGTTCGATAAATTAAGTACCAGTTACATACTGGGGTCGATCTAATCGACTTAATCCCTTTGTCTGTCCTTGTTTGTCCCCTCTATGTTTAGCCCCTTGTGGGCAATAAAGAAATAAGAAACGTTAGCACACCAGCGGAAATGCTTAGCGGTATTTCGGCTGCTGTTACGCTCTGAGTTCAAATTCCGCTGAGGTCGACTTTGCCTTTCATCCTTTCGGGTTCAATAAATTAAGTACCAGTTACACACTGGGGTCGATGTAATCAACTTAATCCCTTTGTCTGTCCTTGTTTGTCCCCTCTATGTTTAGCCTCCTGTAAGCAATAAAGAAATAAGAATTTGAACTCAGTGACTTGTCAAGTGAGTTTCAGATGGTCATCCTTTACTTGCTTTTGTAGTGTTTACTTAAATAATTTTTTAAACATATCCAATAGAATAACATTGTTAACTTTCTTTGTATACTCGGACAGAAATGTCTGAGTTAACAAAGGAGAGTCTGAAATAATCCCTCAATTTAATGATTTTTCCCCTCAATCAATATGTTACAGTTTTGAAAAATAGAGATTACCTGTTCTTATCTCAAATTAAGCACAGTATATCTAAAATAAATACAGTCAGTTTTTGCTGGCTTAATACCATCCGACTAGAACTGAAGTTTTTTCTTAGTTAGTCAACAAAAATAACATTACTTGTATAGCTTTGTTGTGATATAGGCAGCGTTTGGCTGGATATTTGTTATGAAAGGACTGCTTTGTATACCCAGGAAGATGTTTGTACTTACAGAATTAATCAATGCTGGAATCTACTCATTTACATCTATTTTTTTTAAAATCTTAATATCTAAACCAAATCATCATCATCATCATCATTTTAGTGCTCTTCTTTCCTTGCTAGCATGGGTTGGATGGAATAATTCATTAACCCTTTCATTACCAACCCGGCTGAAACCGGCTTTAGCTCTGAGTACAAATGTCTTGTTTTCATAAGTTTTAAATTGAAATCTTCTCCCAAACCTTAGTCACAATTTATGTTCCTAATACTAGCTGAATGATAACTAAGTTATTTTACTAAATTCTTTGTTATATTTAAAGTAATTGAAAGAAACACAGAGCATCTCAAAATAAATACAGTAACGAAAGGGTTAAGGTGGATTTTTCTAGATGCCCTTGTCACCAGCCCTCACCTGTTTTCAAGCAAAATAATATTTCTACCCAACCTGACATGCTTTCATGCAAGATTGGAATTGAAGGACGGGGCATAACAGTGACACTTGTTTACAATCTTTATCATGTGATGTCAAAGCAAGGAGGCAGTAACACCTATGTACACGCATCAATATATTATTATTGTTAAGTGGCAAGCTGTCAGAATTGTTAGCATGCTGGGTAAAATGCTCAGCATCATTTTGTCTTTCTTTATGTTCTGGGTTCTAATTCCACTGAGGTCGACTTTGCTTTCCATCCTTTCGGCATTGATAAATTAAGTACCAGTGAAACACTGGGGTCGATGTTATCAACTAGTCCCCTCCCACAAAATTTCAGGCCTTGTGCCTTTAGTAGAAAGGATTATTATTATTATTAAGGTGGTGAAGTGGCTGATTTGTTGTGTGCTGGGCAAAATGGTTAGCAGCATTTCATTGGTTTTTTCATTCTGAGCTCAAATTCCACTGATGTCGACTTTGCTTTTCAACCTTTGAGGGTCAATGAAATAAGTACCAGTTACACGCTAGGGTCAATGTAATCGACTTATCCCCTCACCCCAAAATTTCAGGACCTGTGCCTTAGTAGCAAAGATTATTATTATTATTATTATTATTATTATTATTATTATTATTATTATTATTATTTAAAACAGTTTGATTCAGCCTCATCCAATTAAAGTTTTGTAGGCTTCTTACAGAAAGCTAGAGTTTCGGGCTCAGGTAGGTGAAACTACTTCCTGCTAAATGTGTTGAGTGCCTCTTTCTTTTGTTTGTCCACTCACCTGGATATAGCAAAATTATTCATCTCTCAGTGCACTGCAATTATTTCAACACCTGATGTGTAGTACACCGTGCCCCTGTTCATGCAACGCCAATTCGATGGAGGGAGTGAGGTAATATACAGCACATAGATTTGATCTCTATAAACATATAATTTGTGCAGGTTGTCCAGTAAAAGCTGAACACATGCATTGTCTTCAATGGGAGAGTGTATCATATATTTGGCCCAAGGTATCACACAGTGGGATTGAACCTGAATCAAAGTGGTTAGGATATCACTCAGCCATACCTGCCTCTATGTGGATAGATTTTAATGGCATAAAAACTTGCATAGAAGAACCATATTTTTTCTACCAGCTTCTGTTGTTGTTGGCACTCCCTCGCTTATGGCGTTGAGGGTTCCAGTTGATCCGATCAACGGAACAACCTGCTCGTGAAATTAACGTGCAAGTGACTGAGCACTCCACAGACACGTGTACCCTTAACGTAGTTCTCGGGGATATTCAGCGTGACACAGTGTGACAAGGCTGACCCTTTGAATTACAGGCACAACAGAAACAGGAAGTAAGAGTGAGAGAAAGTTGTGGTGAAAGAGTACAGCAGGGTTCGCCACCATCCCCTGCCGGAGCCTCGTGGAGCTTTAGGTGTTTTCGCTCAATAAACACTCACAACGCCCGGTCTGGGAATCGAAACCGCGATCCTATGACTGCGAGCCCGCTGCCCTAACCACTGAGCCATTGCGCCTCCACACCAACTTCTAAATCATTAATTAACCAGTTATCTCTTAAATAATGTCCTGTCGCTCACGTCAACTTACTGCTTCAATATTTTCTATTTTGAACCCTGTTCTTTCATTCATTCATTCGTACTTCAGTAATTCACAATTTGGTGATCAGGTTTCAGTCGGTTGTCAGTAGTGACCATTTGAGATAAAAACAAAGAAAGAAAATAAACAAATGCAGTGTTGTTTGAAATACCTGGTTGGTAAGGTAATCTGTGGCCTTTGTAATTGTTGACATTCTTTGAACTGAGAGATTTCTTTTGATCAGTTGATTGAAGAGAGAAAGACAACCTTGAGACAAGTGTTTATCACAGTCAAGTGATAAACCACCACCACCATCACCTCATATGCAACTGGCAGGAGGGCTTTCTTTCTTTCTTTCTTTCTTTCTTTTTTTTTTCTTTTAAGTGAAAATATTTCAGGCAAAGAGCCAATGCCAATCATTTCACATATAACAGCTCTTGAAAATAAGCTATAAAGTAACTAATTAGTCTGACATTTCATGAAATAAATATAACATAATATACACATGGTGCAGGCATAGCTCTGTGATAAGAAGTTTGCTTCCCTAACCAGATGGTTCCAGGTTCAGTCCCACCACGTGGAACCTTGGGCAAGTGTCTTCTACTATAGCTTTAGACCAAGTAAATTTGGTTGACAGAAACTGAAAGAAGCCCATTGTGTGTGTGTGTGTGTGTGTGTGTCTGTGCCGCCAGACTGGCCCTCATGCCAGTGGTACGTAAAAAGCACCCACTACACTCTCTGAGTGGTTGGCGTTAGGAAGGGCATCCAGCTGTAGAAACTCTGCCAGATCAGATTGGAGGCTGGTGTAGCTATCTGGTTCGCCAGTCCCCAGTCAAATTGTCCAACCCATGCTAGCATGGAAAGCGGACGTTAAATGATGATGATGATGATGATGATGAAAATGAGATGTCAGTGTTATTTTCATTTTTGGGTAGTTTAGATGACAGTTTATTCACTGCACCCTGTATATATTACGTGTATATTATGTACATATATGCATGTGTGTGGGTATGTGTCCTACCATCACCTGACAACTGGTGTTGGTGTGTTTACATTCCCATATCTTAATGGTTTGACAAAGGAGACTGATAGACTAAGTGCTGCTAGAATTCTTCAAGACAGTGCCCCAACATAGCTGATGTCTTATGGCTGTAACAACAAAAAGATAAAAGACATATATAATAATATATAAATATACTCTGTGTGTGTATATGTATGAATATGTGTAGTTTAATGGATGATGGAATTAGTAGGGCTTGATTATGTCCCTTTACGGTTTCTGAGTTGAAATCCCACAGAAGTCTACTTCACTTTTCCTTCAACAAGCAAAGTATAGGACATCACTGTAAATTGACTGTTGTGTATATTTTTATACCTTAGTCAGTACAAGGAGGTACTGCTCGTGACCTATCTCTTTTAGTAATATGAATAGCAAAAAGGCCTACATAATTTGTGTGTGTGTATGTATATCCGTGTATTTAGTAATCTGCCTGTGTGCATATTTCTGTCTGTCTGTATCTCTGCTTGTATGTCTGCTTATGCCTGGGAAATCTTTCTATGAGAAAGAGTGAAGTGTTGTAGTCTTGTATACTTTCACTGTTTTGCTTACAGGCTAAGTTTGTGGAATTCAAGTTACAATGATCTTCTTTCTGTATTTAAACTTATGCTGGGTCGTTTGTTATTTGAGCATTTAGTAACATAACTATGTCAGTGATCATGGGCACTAAAATAAATTTTTAGTAGACAATAAATAAAGGAAAAGGACAGGATGTCATAAAGTACTTTGGTCTAATGGCCAATTTTTCCACTTTAGTGCTTACACATCAGGTGCTGATTAAGAAGTTTGCTTCCCAAACACATGGTTACAAGTTCAGTCCCACTGTGTGGTACCTTAGGCAAGTGTCCTCTTCTATAGCTCCAAGTTAACCAAAGCATTGTGGGTCCATTTGGGACATGGAAACTGAAAGAAGCTTATCATGTGAATGTGTGTTTCTGTCTGTCTGTCTTTGTCTTGACATTGTGTGATAGCTGTAAATGAGTGTCACCATCAAACAAGCAGTGTTGTTCATTTCCAATATTGTGCATAAAAATTGTCTGGTCATAGGGAAATATTAATTTGCTTAGAAATAGGTCAGTGTTGGTGACTGGAAGGGCATCTGGCCATAGAAAATTTGCCACAGTAAGTTCCATCTGACCCATGCAAATATTGGAAAAGCAGACATTAATATGATATTGATTTATTATAGTTCTCCATGGCTGTCTGTGGGAACTTTCATAAGCTGATAACTTGGTCTCTTGGTCTTTATAACGGAGTCTGTGAAGGACTCATAAAAGAAATTCCTGGCTTAAAAGCAAAACCTAGAATTGAGAGCTTCAGGGTAAACTTAGTGAAGACCAAAGTTTTAGAAATAGATATTTCCCGAAGGGAAATGGTGGTGCCTCAATATGCAGAAGAAAATGAATGTAAGAATTCTATATGATGTACACAAGAAGGGTACTGGCCCCACTGGGAAGCTGACAGTAAATGAAAGCTCTGTATGTGGTAGGTGTACAAGAGTTTTTAGCTGAGCACTCATTTAAGAACAGTCATTAAAGAAATTCCTTTCAATGTTTGGAAATCTCTATAGAAGTAATTGATAGCTTCTGTTACCAGGGCAACCTAATCGGTAGTAGAGTTAGATGCTCTGAAAGCATTATAGAATAAGGACAAAGATGGCAAAAATGTATGTAGTTATTACCTTTGCTGGCAAGAAGGGGCTTCTCTCTTGAGGAAAAGGGTTGACTGTATGTTGGTTGTGTATGCAGTTTAATGCTGCATGATCGTGAGATGTGGGCAGTGAATGCAGAGAATATGTGGAGGTTGGAAAGAAAGGAAGGAAGCATGCTTCACCAAATGTGTCTATAATGTTAGTGAGAATGACCAATATGGTTTATCTCTTCTGAGATGAGCTGAGACATAAATTCAGTGTAAAAGGAGCCAATTGTAGTGTGTAACAATGAAAGCTTTGTTGGTTTGGACATGTGATGCGTATGAGGGATGCCAGATGGGTAAGGAAATACCAAGAGGTTTCAATGGCAGGAAGAGTGTAGAAATGAACACCAAGGAACTCATGGGCAGAAGTGGTGAAAGTTGATCTCAGGATGCTGAACCTCAGAAAAGAGATGTGAAAACTATGTAACAAATAGCATGAAGCTGTGTTAGAAAGGATCCATAAAACCCATGCTAACCTAGAAAAATGGATGTAAAAATTATATATATATATATATATATATATATATATATATATATATATGTATGTATATAACTCTGCCAAATTAGATTGGAGCCTGGTGTCACCATCCGGTTGCACCAGTCCTCAGTCAAATCGTCCAACCCATGCTAGCATGGAAAGCGGACGTTAAACGATGATGATGATGATATATATATATATATATATATATATATATATATATACACATACACACACACACATATACACATATACAGGGTGTCCATAAATTACCTTTCAGAAAAAATGCAAAGTAAGGATAACTCAGGAGAGTTTATGGGTGAACATAGGCAAACAAATGAACTTTTATTAGAAACATCAGAACACTTCAAGTTGGGCTCCAATGGTTGCAAAAAAAGTTGATTGATGGATCTTGACTTTAATAGATACAGTAAATTGTGGAAGTTGTAAAGATAATTTATCAACACCCTGTATGTATATATACCATATGTGTGTGTGTGTGTGTGTGTGTTAGGCTATGAGTACAGGAAAACAATATGGGAGGGAAGTTTTAACAAATGTATTGGTTTAACAATTAGAAAGAAGTATGTTTGTATCTACACATAAATACATACCCACCATATATATATATATATATATATATATATATATATATATATACACACACACACAAACATATATGCATACATCACATATCTACACACACACTTGCATACACACACACATGATGGACTTCTGTAAAGTATTCATAACCAAATTTCACTCACAAATGTTGGTTCAAGCTGTGAATCACGTTGTCTGTGACAGTGTGATAGACACTTTGGGCACGTATCTTTTACACAATACACACCCTTGTGAGTGAATGTATATATGTATTTGTGAGCGCGCGCGTGTGTGTGTGTGTGTGTGTGTGTATCCCTGTAACTTAGAAGTTCAGCAAAAGTTCCAGATAGAATAAGTAACTAGGCTTACAAAGAATAAGTCCTGGGGTCGATTTGTTCAACTAAAGGCAGTGCTCCAGCATGGCCACAGTCAAATGACTGAAACAAATAAAAGAATATATATATATATTTATATATATATATATATACACCTAACGATGTCCTAAGGACCTAATAACAGTTATGTATGTGTGTTTTTTCGTGTTTTGTTCGAAAGGTAACTACTCCTGAAGAAGTGCCAAACGTCTAAATCCAATGGACCAGTCACTGGATAAGTTTGGCACAGAAATGTTAACATAGAGTGGTGAATAAATCGATATATCGAATTTGAAGTCTCTGTCTCTTTTGAATATGAAAATTTAAAAGTTTAAAAACCTTATGATATATATATATATATATATATATATATATATATATACAAGAAATGAGGGCAGGGAATCGTCAATTAATAATAGAATTAACAATTAACAATTTTGCCAAGTAGTTCAGTATGAAATAAACCTTTATCGGTAAGACCATTTATCATCATAAATATAAGGGATTAGCAATTGAGTTGCTTCTCCAACATACTGAAAATTCAGAAACAGCAGTCAAAGAACTACTGATTCTAAACTACAAATTTTTCTCTAAAATGGATAGTTTAGAATCAGTAGTTCTTTGACTGCTGTTTCTGAATTTTCAGTATGTTGGAGAACCAACTCAATTGCTAATCCCTTATATTTATGATGATAAATGGTCTTACCGATAAAGGTTTATTTCATACTGAACTACTTGGCAAAATTGTTAATTGTTAATTCTATTATTAATTGACGATTCCCTGCCCTCATTTCTTGTATATTTTATATTTGATATCTCTAAGTTAGATAGTTAAACCGTAATCCTTCCACACGGAACTTTTTTCATACGGGACTATTTGTGGCGCACATGGAGTGGATTTCTTTGGGGTGGGATGCCTGAACTCGCTAGCCGATGAATTCGTAAGTGCCTTTCTTATCGTTGATTTTTGGTGTCGCATGGCCAAGGATTACCGTGAATTTTTTTAGAGACACTTTCAAATTTATCAGAATATTTGGGCTGAAGATTGTTATAGTGAAGTTTTCGTTCGCTTAACCATGAAACGATTCGTACCCAATTAACTAAAGGCTTGTTTTGTTTGTGCTTTTCCCTCCGGTTTTTTGTTCTATGTGTGCCATAAATATCGCCATCCATTTTAGAGAAAAATTTGTAGTTTAGAATCAGTAGTTCTTTGACTGCTGTTTCTGAATTTTCAGTATGTTGGAGAAGCAACTCAATTGCTAATCCCTTATATTTATCGTTCGTTCGTTTAACGTCCGCTTTCCATGCTAGCATGGGTTGGACGATTTGACTGAGGACTGGTGAAACCGGATGGCAACACCAGGCTCCAGTCTGATTTGGCAGAGTTTCTACAGCTGGATGCCCTTCCTAACGCCAACCACTCAGAGAGTGTAGTGGGTGCTTTTACGTGTCACCCGCACGAAAACGGCCACGCTCGAAATGGTGTCTTTTATGTGCCACCCGCACAAGCCAGTCCAGGGGCACTGGCAACGATCTCGCTCGAAAATCCTACAGGAGCCAGTCAGGCGGTACTGGCAACGGCCACGCTCAAAATGGTGCATCTCATGTGCCACCCGCACAAGAACCAGTCCAGGGGCACTGGCAACGATCTTACTTGGCTTGCCGGGTCTTCTCACGCACAGCCCATTTCCAAAGGTCTCGGTCCGTAGTCATCGCCTCGGTGAGGCCCAATGTACGAAGGTCTTGCCTCACCACCTCAGCCCAGGTCTTCCTGGGCCTACCTCTTCCACGGGTTCCCTCAACTGTTAGGGTGTGGCACTTTTTCACGCAGCTATCCTCCTCCATTCTCACCACATGTCCATACCAGCGCAATCGTCTCTCTTGCACGCCACAACTGATGCTTCTAATGTTCAGCTTTTCTCTCAAGATACTTACACTCTGACGGGTATTCACATTGACATTACACATCCAACGGAGCATACTGGCTTCATTCCTTGCGAGCTTACGTATGTCCTCAGCAGTTACAGCCCATGTTTCACTGCCATGTAGCATGGTTGTTCGTACGCATGCGTCATACAGTCTGCCTTTTACTCTGAGTGAGAGTCCCTTTGTCGCCAGCAGGGGTAAGAGCTCTCTAAACTTTGCCCAGGCTATTCTTATTCTAGCAGCTACACTTTCAGCGCACCCACCCCCACTACTAACTTGGTCGCCCAGATAGCGGAAGCTATCGACTACCTCTAGTTTTTCACCCTGGAATGAGATAGAAGTTGTTTCCTGTTTGTTTGCAGTCTTTATTGCACCTGAACATCTGCCACAAACAAAAACTAACTTGCTAGTTAACCTGCCTTTGATGTTGCTGCACCTCTTATGTGTCCATAGCTTGCACCGGGTACATCTTATAGAGTTACTACCTACTCCTTTTCTACATACTGAGCAGGGCCATCTACCTGAAGGGGTTTGTGTTTTATCTACCTTCCTACTTATTAGGATTTTGGTTTTAGCTAGGTTGACTCTAAGGCCCTTCAATTCTAGACCTTGCTTCCACACCTGAAACTTCTCCTCTAGTTCTGATAGTGACTCCGCAATTAGGGCAAGGTCATCAGCATAGAGGAGCTCCCAGGGGCAACCTGTCTTGAACTCCTCTGTGATTGCCTGGAGGACTATGGTAAATAATAGGGGGCTGAGGACGGAACCTTGGTGGACCCCTACCTCTACCCGGAATTCATTGCTGTACTCATTTCCAACCCTCACCTTACTGGCCGCATCTCTGTACATGGCTCGCACAGCTCTCACTAGCCATTCTTCTATCCCAAGTTTCCTCATTGACCACCAGATAAGGGATCGGGGGACCCTGTCAAAGGCTTTCTCCATGTCAACGAAAGCCAGGTACAGAGGTTTATCCTTGGCTAGGTATTTCTCTTGCAACTGTCTCACTAGAAATAAGGCATCAGTAGTGCTTTTACCTGGCACGAACCCAAACTGCATCTCATCTAAATTGATTCGCTCCCTAATTAGTTGGGCTATGACCCTCTCTGTAACTTTCATAACCTGATCTAACAGCTTGATGCCTCTGTAATTATTTGTATCTAAAGCGTCCCCTTTACCTTTGTAGCAGTTGACTATGATGCTGCTACACCAGTCATAGGGTATGACTCCTTCGTGTATCACCTGGTTCGTAATACGGGTGACTAGGCTATAGCCAACACTGCCAGATATTTTGAGCATCTCTGCAGTGATTCCTGATGGGCCGGGGGCTTTCCCGGTCTTCATACTCTTAATTGCTTTATCTACCCTGGTACTATCAACTCGGATAGCTGGTCCCTCTATTGGGTCGACATAAGGCAGGCTCTCTTTCTCCCATTCATTCTCTTTATTAAGCAATCTATCGTAGTGGCATCTCCAGACCTCTTTCTTTGCATCCTCATTTAATGCAAGCGTACCATCATCCATGCGAACACATTTCTCTCCTACAACATCACTATTCTCTCTCCTACACTGTCTTGCAACCCGAAATACCTCGAGTCTTTGGTCCTCACGGCGCAGAACATTGGCAAATCTTTCCTTATCTGCTTCCCCTCTGGCTAAATAAACCTGTCGCCTAGCCTCCCTTCTGGCACATTGGTACAATTCCCTGCTACCATATATACATATATATATATATAACACACCTTATACTTATATATATATATATATATATATATATATATATATATATATATATATGTTCAGACTTAGGTGTGTGGTTAAGAAACCTGCTTTGCCACCATGTGCTTTGAGGTTTGGTCCTACTATGCAGCACTTTGGGCAAGTGTTTTCTGCTGGTCCGTCAATGCCTTGTATCTGTGTTTATGTTTGGTCCCCCCACCACCAGACATAGGGTCTTCCAGCAGTCACCCTCTTGACCCAGGGCAGCACTACCTCCTCCAGATACTTGAAGTAGGCCTCCATGTTGAGTTTGAGGCCATGTGGGAAGATGAATGGAGGCATAACGTCACCATCATTAGTGATCACTCCATGATGTTGACTGGATGTTTGATTTTTATCACTCTTGGCACATGTTTTTGGAACACAGTAAGCCAATAGTTGTTCTGTGTGTTCACTATCTGTTTGTATTGGAACTTCCAGTGTGAATGCCAAGCAGTAAAACATGTCGTTTCCAAATTTCTGGCAGAGTGAATTGTGTCATGGTGCTGTTTTTCTCACTGACCCTACTGTGTTATTGACAAACTCAGAAACAAACAAGGTGCATGCACGAAATGAAAAAATATAAACTGGTGACAATTTACCCATCGCATCCTGTATATGTATATATGGTTTGTAGATTCAAGATAAGAACAGTATTTACAAGCTAGAATGAGTTTTGAATTAAGTTGAATTTTTCATAGTGCATTCATTGTTTTAGAATTTTTGGATAATATTTCCTGTAAATATTTTTCCATTTTTAACGATTAATTAATAAAATATTGGTTCTGTTTGATAAGGAAATGAAGAAAAACTGAAAAAGCAAACATTGGAAACAAAAAAAGAAAAGAACAAAAAATAAAAATAAAAGCAAAAGTAAATAAAATAAATGAAATAAAAATAAAATGCCAATCTCTTTTATTTATTTGTTTATTTTATTCAATGTTGGTAAACAATAAAAAATCTGAACTATTATCGTAATAGAATTGTCTGGCTAAACTATGAAGTTTGAAGGAAAATAAATTCCCCTCAAACAATGTACCTGTCAATAATTGTGGCTTAGAAAGGAACAGCGTAGCATGAAATGCAGAGCCAATATATCAATAACACTGCTCGGAAAGTATAGACTTCTTGGAGAATGTGCTAGCTTATATCTAGTCTGCTATATAGATTCTAAAAGAAGGCGTATACAAACAGAAGGGTTGTATGCTGACTCGACTGTATGTGTGTATGTATATGTTTGTATGTATGTATGTGTGTGTGTGTGTATGTGTTTTATTACTTTTATGCATTTATTGACACCATAGGTGTAATATGTTTATTTTCAGCATATAACTAGAACTGCCATGATTTTATGCAACCATCAATCTGTCTTTGGTCTATGATATACATACATACATACATACATACATATATATATATATATATATATATATATATATATATATATATATATATATAAATTTTGTATATATCATTGTCATCGTCATCAGCATCATTATCATCATTTAATACTTGTTTTTTCTACGCTGGCATAAATCGGATGATTCAACTGGTGCTGGCAAGTCAGAAGACTGCACCAAGCTGTGTTGTCTGTTTCGGCATGATTTCTACCACAGGATGCCCTTCGTAATGCCAACCACTTTACAGACTGTGCGGGATGCTTTTTTTTTTAGTGGTGTAGTGGTATGCAAAAACATAAAGGTGTGGGTCCAAGTCCCATGTGTATGGACAACCCTACTTATTTCTGTCAAGGGCTTATATGCCTCAATATTACATTCTTTTCCTTAGACAATGCATGGTGATTGCTTGTAAGCTTTAAGCTTATAAAATACCATATGTATGTGTGTATATATATATATACAAAAATAAGAGGAATGACCTACAAAAGTGGACTCCTATATGCTAGAAAAGTTCTTTTACTGTTTTCGGTCATTCACCTGCAGAGCCCTCACAGGTTTTGGTGACCAAGTTGTCCCCCAGTTCTTATCTTATTATTACTTGCCAAGTCTGGAGACAGGGTCTATGTCCATGACTTTTGCAGTTCTTCCAAGACCAGTGATCTTGGTGCCATTAAAAGCCTGTTTGAACAGCTGTCATTCATCACCAGCAAGAAAGACATGAGCAGGGAGACGATCCCAGAGGAATGATGTTCTAAAAAAGGCCTGTGAATAAGGGTTAGTGTAGGAGCTTGTGGGCTGGACCCTACAAGAGTAACATAAGGTGAGGGAGAGTGATGGCCGGCAGTTGATAAGAGTGAAGAGGGTAGAGGAGATGCACTGGAGAGGAGGAATTTCAAAAGCACAAGGATGGTTCAATGCAATGAAGACGGACTGTTGGAGTTGCTGATATAGGCATGTATCAGTCAGAGGGATGAGCTGGGCCAATGTGGCTTCTTGTACATAAGCCTTGTGGGGGAATGAAGGTGGGACAATCAGGGTGGGAATAAGCAATAGGGTAATCAGAAGAGGGTTCAAAACCTTCAAAGGCAGGGGTAAGGTGAGAAGGGGTAACAGCAAGATATATGGTGTGTTCTTTATAAATATATAGTGCTGAAGTAGCTAACGTATTATATGCTAAGGAAGACTGTTCATATTATGTTCTTATAAGTTCCTACTATATATAGCAGTTTAGATTACTATATATAATCTAAATTATATATAGTATATTTTAGATTATGCTAAATTATAATAGATGATATTTTCTCTGGGTAGGCAAAGTATATTGGAACTTCTCTGATAATAAAGCTGTCAGCATCAAAACAGATCTGTATGAAGGTTCTCAATTATTTTTCTGTTTACATAAAAGAACAATAGAATGTTTTCACATTGTCTGTAATCTCCACAACATCTTTCAAAATAAATAACTGTAGATTTATCTACATCAGAAATATTTCAGGTATATTGAATCATGTGTTCTGTAAATACTGGCATTCTATCATTTACAACAATGACGGTTCCAGTTGATCCAGTCAACAGAATGGCTTGTTTTTGAAATTAATGTCCAAGTGGCTGAGCACTCCACAGACTCACATACCCTCAATGTAGTTCTCAGGGAGATTCAGCATGACACAATGATAATACAGGTACTATGCTTCTTTGTCAGCTGATTGAACTGGAGCAACATGAAATAAAGTGTCAACGCCAACAGTTTTAGAGGGAAGGGGGGATAGTTGATTACATCAACCCCAGAAGTTAACTGGTACTTAATTTATTGACCCTGAAAGATGAAAGGCAAAGTTGACCTAGGTGATATTTGAACGTGGAGCTGATGATAATCAATTACATCGACCCCCAGTAGTTGACTGGTATCTTATTTTAACAAACCTTTAACCATCCCAAAAGCACAAAAGACAAAATCAATCTTGGTGAGATTTGAACTCAGGGCAGAAGATAGTCAGTTACATCAGTCCCCAGTAGTTGACTGGTATCTTATTTTATCAAACTGAAAAGGATGAAAGGTAAAGCTGATCTTAGTGAGATTTAAACTCAGAATATAAAAAAAAAACAGAAGAAATGCAGCTGTATTAATGGCAATATATAACTGTTAATGTGTAATAATTTGAGACAGGAATAGAGAATGGAGAGAGGGATGGGATGAGCACG
>NC_142938.1:63267613-63282613 GCF_046866305.1 Octopus bimaculoides | reverse complement strand
TTGATCAACTGAAAATATGAGGAAAAACCATCACAATAATATCTTCTTCAGAGCCAAATCAATATCTATCTATCTATCTATCTATCTATCTATCTATCTATCTATCTATCTATATATATATATATATATATATGTGTGTGTGTGTGTGTGTGTGTGTACACATATACATAAGTACATATAAACATATATGTATGCCTCTCTCACTCTGTCTTATATATATATATGTATATGTATATAAATTCTTTGTGTATAGTTTTTTCCTTGTTTTCTCAAGCTTAGTGATTTATTAAATATTTACATTCCATTTAAAAAATATTATTTGTAATTACCTTTTCAAATATAACATTCACTTATAAAAGTTGAAAGCATTTTGTTCTCTGCTTTATTTTTCTCTATTTAAATACTTGATATCACTCTATTCTTCTTAAATCATTATGTGTGACAACAATAATTAGTATCATCATTGTATTGTATCAATATTTCTCAATCTTTTTATAACTCCCCGCCCTCCCCACCTCCACACTATTTCCACTTCAGGATGTTCCCTATTGCTATAGATCTCGCTCTTTCTCTGAAGCTATTTTACACAATGTGATTTGAGAGAATTCCAACTTAATTCTTTTAGAGATACAGATAAAGGAGAAAACATAAAACTAATTCACCCAACATCAAAATATATTCCACTGTATATAATAATAAACTGTTGAAATCTGAAAAGAAAAAAAAAATCAATAATAATTAATATTGATTGGCTAAATCATATAAAATAAATTGCATTAAGAAGAAAAATATAGGCCTTTCATATATCTGCCCCTGTGGGAATTTCTCTCAAACAAATTTTCATTTCCCATATCTCACAAACAAAGTTAGCAGACCTCCACAGGTCTATGAAACCAAAACTTGTAGGACGCTGTGCTTGACTTTTAAGCCAAAGGGCATAGGTTCAAAACCCTGGCTCTGCTGTTGCTGTTGTTGCTGTTGTTGATCGATGATCAAAGGTATTCCATCTTTTCTACAGATAGTATACACAGGACTTGATAGTATACATGTGAAAGTGCATGGCTCAGTGGTTCAAGCATTGGACTCACAATCATGAGGTAGTGAGTTCAGTTTCCAGACTGGGTTCTATATTGTGTTCTTAAACAAGACACTTTATTTCACGTTGCTCCTGTTCACTCAGCTGTAGAAATGAGTTGCTGCATCACTGGTGCCAAGATGTATCGGCCTTTGCTTTTCCCTTGGATAACATCAATGGCATGGAGAGGGGAGGCTGGTATGCATGCATGGGTGACATCTGATCTTCCATAAACAATCTTGCCCAGACTTGTACTTCAGAGGTGAACTTTCTAGGTGCAATCCCATGGTCGTTCATGACTAAAGGGGGTCCTTCTATATGTCGGTTAGCTTTTTGGTTTTTCTTCTTTTTTTTACTTTAGTTTAATTTAACAGTAAACAGTGGGATAGCCATATATCTTCACTTTAGCAAGAGATCTCTATCATGCATCAGCCTTTCAAAACCTGGCATAAAGACTCCAAAAAGACTCTTTCAAGACAGAAAAAGAACAGGGTTTTCCTTGTTCTCTTTCAGTTTTACATGTTACTTGGTGACCTCACACAGGCTGGTGGCACAAAAAGTAACAAAAAAAAACCAACACAAAACCCCTCAAAAAGACATGCAGTACACTCTGTAAAGCAGTCAGCATTAGGAAGGGCATCCAATCACACAAACCATGCCAAAGCTGATATTTGAAGCTTGATGCAGCCCTGCAGTATGCCAGATCCTGTCAAACCATCCAACCCATACCAGTTTGGAAAAAGGACGTTAAATAATGATGATGAAGATGACAATGATGGAGTTGACAATGATGACAATGATGACAATGATGTTGTTATTTTGTGATGTAAATGGTAAAGGTCCCGCTTCAGTCATGAATAACCATGGGATTGCACTTAGAAAGTTACCCTCCAAATCCAGGCAAGGTTGTTTATGGAAGACCAGATGTCACCCATGCATGCATACCAGCCTCTCCTCTCCATGCCACCAGTGTTATCCAAGGGAAAGGCAAAGGCCGATACAGCTTGGCACCAGTGACATCACAACTCATTTCTACAGCTGAGTGAACTGGAGCAATGTGAAATAAAGTGCATTGCTCAAGAACACAGCACACAGCCCAGTCTGGGAATTGAACTCACTACCTCATGACTGTGAGCCCAACGCTCTAACCACTGAGCCATGTGCCTTCACCATTTTGTAATGTAACGTACAACATTCAACCTTTATCAATATAACTTTTTTTAAACTTGTGTCTCTTTCATATTTTGAATCTAGAGATTACAACAATTTAAATTCTTTGTTGGAAATTTGTTTTTACCTTATCTCCAGCCAGGCTACTTCATATTTGATATTATTGATAAACAATCTGTACAGTATGATTATAAAAGTAATTCATATAATGGTGTGAAATAGATACTCTAAATTAGATCATTCTCGTTAAGATTGAAGAAACATTGTAATTATCTTTTAGAAATATTTACAATTTTATTTCAGTGTGTTTTCCACAAGAATCACTGAAACCATTGCTTAATTTAGTTCACTCATTACTTTTTCAATTATCTCTTTTAATGTTAAGTATTAAACAAAAACATTGCATTGATTAGTCCTTGTGTTTGGTTTGAAAGATTCTTGGTATGAACTCATTTATTGAAGCAGATTTTGTTGCACCTTGGGAGGGTCAATGTACCAATAATAAACACATGCTCTGATTCTATTTCGCTTCTTTGCTGCGTAAAAACCACCCTTGCTGGTGTCACTTTTTAAAATACCTGTGCTGGTGTCACGTTTTAAAGCACCCGTGTTGGTTCCACGTTTTAAAGCAATTTTTTTTAAACAATTCATAATAATATTCAGTTATAAAATAGTATACAGTTTTTTATATATACATCAAATGGCGATTGAGGTCCAGCAGAATAAAATAGGAATGAAAGGGATCCATAGGTAAAAAATGGTCAAGAATCACGGATATAAAAGGGGGAAAAAAAGAAGTTTTTAAAGTACAATTGTTTGATCCTTTGATTTAATGTCTTCCTTGTTTCCTCTCTCCCTCTAAGTTCAACTCCCAACTTACAACACCTTTCTCACTCTACTTGCATTAACACTGTGCAGGTACCCTATTTGTCTTTGACCACATTCTCCTCAGTGATAACCATGTCTAATGCAGTGAGCTGGCAGAATCATTAGCACGCTGGGCAAAATGTTTAACAGTATTTCGCCCATCATTAAGTTCTGGGTTCAAATTCTGCCGAAGTTGACTTTACCTTTTGTCCTTTCAGGATTGATAAAATAAATATCAGTTGAGTATTTGGGTCAATGTAATCAACTTACCCCACTTTCCAAGCTTGCTGGCATTGTGCCAAAACTTAAAACCAATAATAACCATGTCTGTGATGCCAACCCACTGGCATATTTTTTATTTTTTTATTCTGATGCTTTTTTTTTTTTTGCTTGGAAATAAAATAAAAGTGAATCTGCAATGAAAGGACTATATAATACCAGGATTAATGAATAAAAACATTTTTTTTATGTAGTTGTTTATAGCTTTCTTCTTTTTTTTTTTTTTAACATCTGCTGTGTAATTCTGGTGTTTGTTGAAAACTACAAAAGACATGTCAAATACAAACATACTTATTACCAATCATTAAATTAATGATGACATCAAGTTTGAACGAGGGTAGGCAGCCACAGAGGAGACGGGGGGGGGGAGGGGTCATGATGGGGGAACATGTTGTGTGAGGTCATTCAAATCTGTTAATTCACTTTATATTTATCTTTATCTTATATTTGTTTTTCCTATTTAGATATTTTATTTCACATTTGATGCCACCAAAAAAAAAAAAAAAAAAAGAAAAAGTAAAGCAAAATAGCCAGAATAGAAACAGAATTATTGGCATAAATGGCACAAAGAATTTTCCTCTTTGTAATGTCTGTCTAAATTGTGTGTAAAACAGGAAGAATATTGCTGTTAGTTCTGCAAGAATTGTATTGTGAAGGTGTGTGTGTGTGTGGGGGGGGGGCAGAAGTAGAATTGTCAGTATGGTTTATCAGACAAAAAGGAAATAAACAGCAGAGAAAATCTCTAATAAAAGACCTACACATATTTACCTAATGCTTAATTCACAGTATTTTGGTTTAAAAGCAAAAACAGTTCATTCCACCACCACCACCACCACCACCACCCTGACTCCGACTCCCAACCCCCACCATCTTTTATTTTTGTCATATACGTTAATGTAATCAGGTGTCTCTTCAACATTATCATGATCGCCACCACCACCACTACCACCACCATCTCCACCACTACCACCACCGTCACTGCCACTACCACCACCATCACCACTGCTACCACCATCATTTCCATCACCACCATCACCACCACCTTCGCCATTGCTACCATCACTATCAAGATGTTTTGTTGTTAGAGAAACTCTGAGATATATTTTAATGATAATATTTATTTAGCATTCCACTTTTACATTCTGAGATCAAATTCCGCTGAGGTCGACTATGCCTTTCATCCTTTCAGGGTCGATAAAATTAAAGTTCCAGTTGTGCACTTGGGTGGGGGCTGATGTAATCGATTTACACCCCTGACCCCCCCCCCCAAATCAAATTGCTGCCCTTGTGTCAAAATTTGAAACTAATATTAAGGCATAAGGCAGCAATGGCAAAATTGTTAGTGTGCCAGGCAAAATGCTTGGTGACATTCCATCCGTCTTTACGTTATGAGTTCAAATTCCACCAAGATCATATTTGCTTTTCATTCTTTTGGGGTCTATAAAACAAGTGCCAGTTGAGCATTGGGGCTGATGTAGTTTACCCTCTCCCCAAAATTGCTGGCCTTGTATTAAAATTTTGATACCAATATTAATTTGGCACACTTTTATTTGTGAAGGTACATGTCAGTCATGACGGAAAGGGATCTCAGCAATTAATTCAAGGCACTGCCTGGAATTGAACTCACAATCATGGTGTTAGTAGCCCGTGCTCTTAACCCTTATGCTATATGCCCGTGGGCTACTAACCCCAAGATTGCGAGTTCAATTCCAGGCAGTGCCTTGAATAGATAATAATAATAGCATCAGCAAAAAATTACCTTAGGTATGAGAACCCAGGGTTGGGCTCAAAATTCTTCCAGGACACCTGATGAAGACTGGAGAATAAATCAGCCGAAACGTGGCAACAACAAACAAGATGAAGACACATATCCGTCCAATGTAAATAATGCACAGAATTCCTCATCTCTAAAATATTGAACAGAATTAGTCACTTCGGTATGATGAATCTATTAACTCGAGTCACACTGAACTAGGCTTACAAATTCAACCATCACAGTGATTAGCTATAAAATCTGTAAACTTCATGAAGCCATTAAGTTATAGCTGATGCATTCTTATCTGGTTGTTGTACATAATAATGGATTAATAGCTAGATTTATGTTCCATCAAAATTCAGTTGTACGGTGTTACCAGCAATAACAGATCATAAATCACATTTCTTGTTACATATACAGTATGTATATATATATATATATATTGCGTTGTATATATGGACATAAGTACATAGTGTGTTTTCATTTTATTGATTTATTTTGATGAGGCTCAAAGCTAATATTTGCAGGTAAAGAATGTTGTTGTAGGGATTATCTTCAGCATAATCACTAGTATTACTTTATGGAACACCAAATGCATGGAATATAAGGCTCATTTTGGTTTATTCTTTTATTCTTTTATTTGTTTCAGTCATTTCACTGCAGCCATGCTGGAGCAATGCCTTTAGTCGAAGAAATCGACCCAAGGACTTATTCGGTCTCCTTTGCCGAACCACTAAGTTATGGGGATGTAAACACACCAGCATTGGTTGTCAGTTTCTTATTTCTATATTGCCCACAAGTGGCTAAACATAGCGGGGACAAAGAAGGACAGACAAACGGATTAAGTCGATTACATCGATCCCAGTGCATAACTGGTACTTAATTTATTGACCCTGAAAGGATGAAAGGGAAAATCGACCTTGGCGGAATTTGAACTCAGAACGTAACAGCAGACGAAATACCGTTAATCATTTCACCCGGCGTGCTAACGATTCTGCCAGCTCGCCGCCTTTCAGTTTTTGTCTACCAAATCTACTCACAAGGTTTTGGTCGGCCTGAGGCTACAGTAGAAGACACTTTTCCAAGGTGTCACACAGTGGGACTGAACCCAGAACCATGTGGTTGGTAAGCAAGCTACTTACCACACAGCCACTTGAATACGGAATCTTTTATCATCAGTCTTTTTACTTGTTTTAATTATTGGACTGCCGCCATGGTGGGAAACTGTCTTGAATGAAATGTTTAGTCATACAAATCAGCCCCTATACTTTTTTCTTTTTATTTATAAAGTTTGGCACTTATTCTATTAGTCTTTTTTGCTGAAATGCTAAGTTACAGGGACGAAAACAAACACCTATTGTCAAACAATGATGGGGGATAAACACAAATACACAAACACACACACATACACACACACACACACACATATATTTTGGGCTTCCAAACAGTTTCCATCTATCGAATTCACTCATTGTTAAAGTTTGGTACTTATTCTATCAGCACTTTTTGATGAATCGCTGGGTTACAGTGACAAAAACAAACCAGCATCAGTTGTCAAATAATGGTGGAGGAAATACACAAATGCACACATACATATATTTTTGAGGCTTCCACACAGTTTCCATCTGTTGAATTCACTCATTGGTCGGCCTGAGGCTATAGTAGAAGACATTTGTTCAAGGTGTCGCGTAGTGGGACTGAATCTGAAAACACATGGTTATTAAGCGAGCTTCTAAGTCACAGAGCTATGTCTGTTGAAAATTGAAACCATATTTGTATGATTCAAACTAAATTGAAATTAACATTGTACCAACCCTTTCGTTGTCATGCTTTTGTTAAAATACATACACTGCTGTTCTTTC
This sequence comes from Octopus bimaculoides, assembly GCF_046866305.1. Lineage (NCBI taxonomy): Eukaryota > Metazoa > Mollusca > Cephalopoda > Octopoda > Octopodidae > Octopus > Octopus bimaculoides. Next base: position 63,275,604 of record NC_142938.1, on the reverse strand, counting down.
AATTAATTTTAAAAATCGTGAAGAAATTACAAAATAACAAAATAACTTTGTCATTATTTAGCTGGAGTTTAGAACATAAATTAACATAAAATTTTGATGGAAGGTTTTCTTTTTCTTTTAAAAAATTAGATCACTTTAAAGCAGTTAAGTTTGTGTCATAAAACCAGGGAAGATATTGGGCAGGTTAATGTCAAAAATGTGTTAAAACCTGTGCACCACTGTTTCCACACAATACCCACACCGCTTAAGTAAATTTATTGCCTATTAATTTCAGAAGGTGGATCCTTTTGATAAAGAAAAACAACACCATTTGACAAGGTGTGGCCTTATAATCTCTTAAATAATTTCCTTTCTGTTCAACTGAGTCATTTGACTAGTTGAGTTGCGAAGCACATTTGAGTGGATACTTCACAATTTTTATTTCTGTAGTGCAGTGGTTCTCAGCCATTTTTAAAAATTTATTTATGAAGCTTTTTGATTATTATTTGATTCTGGTGGACCCCCCCCCCCCATAACCATTTTAATCCTTTAGTATTCAGATTTTTCTCTCAAATGTAATATTTATTCATTCACATTGTTTTAAATGAATCATGCACTATCTCGTAGCTTTGGAATTTAGGTTATGCGACTAATTATTCTTATAATGACATTATAGTACAGGTGTGAGAAACCAGATCAGCTTAGTTTGAACATAAAACAGGAAGAATATTTGGGCCAGGTATGGCCAGATTAAATGCTAAAGGGTTAAATTAACAATGTTTAAAATGTCTTTCTAAATTCCTATATTGTTTTCCACATGTTTACTTGTATAAGTTTTCAACAACACTCATTGAGAGAACATGTTTTAATGACTGGAAACATGTTAAACTAAGTAAAATATTAAAGAAAGAAACCTTAGCTGTTTCTTGCAATAAATATATCTAGAAGCAAAATTTATTCATGAACCTTTTCAATACTAATGTGGATTCCCAATGTATTATTTCATTTGTGTGGACCCCACAAAATTTTACATAGATCCCCAGCAGTCATACAGACCCCATTTGAGAAGTACTGCTGTGGAGCATAGTGAAGCTAGTATGGTAAGGAATCATAGTATGGTAGGTTTTGTATGTGTTGATATGATTTTTAATGAATTTGAAAGATTTGAAATATAGCTGGATGTTTTAAAAGGTATGTCAAACTGTCAGGTGTAGAATAACAAGGGGTAAAACAAAAAAAAATAAATAAAAGCAGTTGTAATTTCATTTGCTGCTGGTGAGGTAGCCATTTTTTTTTTAGTCAAATTGATGAGAAATGATACAAAAAAAGTAAAATTTCTTCTCTTTGCTTTCTTTTTCCTTTGATTATTTTGAATGTGCTTTTTTGTTCAATGGTTATACTTTATCCTTTATGGGAATTGCAAATCTACTGATGACTACTAGTTATATAAGATGACATTGATCTTTGCAGTGAACATAGCATAACTTTTTAAAGATGAGGAAAGCAGATGTAAAATGCCCTCTGGGAGAGATAGAGAGGTTAGCCAGTCAAAGGTTTGCAATTTTTGTTGATCTATAAATTCTAACTGTTGTGAATGGCATCATGTTAGGTTCTTAGTTTGGAGTACATTTTACAAACTAGCTGTCTATCTATAATTCCGAGCTGAAATGATATTGATAACCACTTTTGGGAATTCCATATATATATGCGTATATAATACATACATATATCCATTTTGTTGTTATAAAATATGTGTGTACCGATATATGTATATATATGTATGTGTGTGTTTATGTCTACATACATACATGCACATACATACATAAATACACACACAAACACATATATGGTACAAGTATTGACTTCAGCTGTTTTATTTTTTTATTTTCTGATGAGTGCGTTTTTGTCTTCTAAGGTTTCGTATTAAACCATGCAAGTTTAGAGCCTTTGATGTGCTTGTGGCAGTTGAACTTGTTGACTTTTATTGATGCCCACACCACCACATTGCAAAGTTGCTGTATATTTATCGGTTGACCTTCAGTAAAGGTTACCATATCTTAATCACCATTGGACCATTGGGACTCCAACTCTCGACTGTAACCAGCTACTTGCCTTCCGAAATGAAGAATTTCGCTAGAATTCTATAATTTCTGAAAGTGATATCAAATAATGGATGCAATATATATATATATATATATATATATATATATATATGTGTGTGTGTGTGTATGTGTGTGTATACACATTTACATATAGAGACAGGTAGGTAGGTAGATCGATACACACACACACACACACACACACACACACACACACACACACACACACACACACACACACACACACACACACACACACACACATTCAGAAAAGTGAATTTAATTCTATGTGAAGACATTAACATATCTAATTTTCCTTGATATACCATCTTCATAAAAGCCCCAAATTTCCATATTTTTTTCCCGCTCTTTTATTTTTGATGCCATACCTTGTTGCTAACCAATGAAAAACCTGAATATTTATGATCTCATCTACCTTTTATCAAGACTACCAATTTGATCTTCCTTTTATCAAGACTTACCGTTCCATTTTTGATCTTTCTTTCATCAAGACTACCATTCTGATCTACCTTTTATTTGACCTGCTATCTTTTTTCAGTGGGAAAGAAAGAAAAAAAGTTGCTTTTACAGTATCAAAGAAATTGCGTATTGTATGGCTGATTGAATGTCTTCTTTTGATCTGTTTAAATATTCGGAGAATGCAACAATATAAGATTAAAATTTCAGAGAGCAGAAACAAATCAGTTTTTTTGTTGTTGCTCTTTTTGATTTATCTTCTAAAATTTCACAAACTTTCATCTGTTTGCATAGGTTTGCTAAGTTAATAAATTTGTACATGATATTTTTGGATGAGATGTACTTTTTAGCAAGCAAGCATTTTGGTAAAATGTTCTTTTCTACTCTAGGCACAAGGCCTGAAATTTTGGGGAAGGGGGCCAGTTGATTAGTTCAATCCCAGTACGTAACTGGTACTTAATTTATCAACCTCAAAAGGATGAAAGGCAAAGTCGACCTCGGCGGAATTTGAACTCAGAACATAAAGACAGACGAAGTACCTCTAAGCATTTTACCCAGTGTGCTAAAGTTTCTGCTAGCTCGTGCCTTATTTTGGTAAAATGTTAAAACCAAGATTGGTATTTACATTTTTAATAGAATGGAATCTTGCCCATGAAAATAACCCAGTAACTATTGGTAGTTTGGGATTTTCTCACATTAATTCTTTAGCATTCAGATTATTCATTCAAATGCAATGCTTATATATTAACATTGTTTTGAATTAATCATGCATTTTCTTGTACCTTTGTGATTTTGATGATGGGAATGTTTATTTTTACTATGACATTGTAGGGTAGGTGTGAGAGACCAGGTATGGCCTGTTTGAACATAAAACAGGTAGAATATTTTGGCCAGATATGGTTGTTTTAAATGCTAAACGGTTAAACGTACAGGCGCAGGCATGGCTGTGTGGTAGGTAGCTTGCTTACCAACCACATGGTTCCAGGTTCAGTCCCACTGCATGGCACCTTGGGCAAGTGTCTTCTACTATAACCTTGGGCCAACCAAAGCCTTGTGAGTGAATTCAGTAGATGGAAACTGAAAGAAACCTGTCATGTATATATATATATATATCTGTGTGTATGTGTGTTTGTGTGTCTGTGTTTGTCCCCCAACACAACTATTGCTTGACAACCAATGTTAGTGTGTTTACATCCCCGTAACTTAGCGGTTCGGTAAAAGAGTCCGATAGAATAAGTACTAAGCTTACAAAGAATAAGTCCTGGCATTGATTTGTTCGGCTAAAGGATGTGCTCCAGCATGGCCACAGTCAAATGACAAAAACGAATAAAAGAATAAACATATTTGCTCCCATTCTCTTACTGTCTGTCTTTCTCTCCCTCCCTCCCCCTGCTCTCTCCCCCCTCTCCCTATTCCTTCATTTTCTCTCTCTCCCCTTCATTGGTGGTGGTGGTGGTTGTGGGGGGGGGGGGGGTTCTTTTTATTATTTTAACATTGTTCGTAATACCATAAAGAATACTATAAACCCATTTGGTTTATGCTTGACTGGGAAAGGAATGTATTAAAAATATACATTCATGAAAGAGGCATGGACTTTAAAATAAATTCATTGTTTAATGCTAAAACTGCTGACATACAAACACATTAAGGCCTCATTTACAATGATGATGATGATGATGATGATGATAATGACTCTCCTACTCATCATCATCATCATCATCATCATCATCATCATCACAATCGGTTTTATATATTTACAGTATAATATAACATAGTCCTTTCTGCTATAGGCACAAGGCCTGAAATTTTGAGGGAGAAGACTGGTCAATTACACTGACCCCAGTGTTTCACTGGTACTTAATTTATCAACCCGGAAAAGCAGAAAGACAGTCGACCTCGGCGGAATTTGAACTCAGATTGTAGCGACAGGCGAAATACCGCTTAGCATTTACCGATTCGCTAACGATTCTGCCTTAAATAAGCTTTTCTAGGTACAAGGCCTGAAATTTTGCAGGAGGTTGGGCCAGTCGATTAGATCGACCCAGTACGCAACTGGTACTTACTTTATTGACCCTGAAAGGATGAAAGGCGAAGTCAACCTCGGCAGAATTTGAACTCAGAACATAAAGACAGACGAAATACCGCTAAGCATTTCGCCCGGCGTGCTAGCTGCCTTAGTATAATATAACATAATAAGGGTGCAGACATGGCTGTATAGTTAAGAAGCTTGCTTTGCAATCACATGGTTTCAGGTTCAGTTCTATTGTGCGGCAGCTGTCTTCTACTATAGCCCTAGGCCCACCGATGCTTTGTGAATGAATTTGGTTGACAAAAATGTGTGGAAGCCAGCCACATATACAAACATACATGTGTGTGTGTTAGTTAGTCATCCCACTTCCATCATTTGACAACCAGTGCTGATACGTTTACATCCCTGTAACTTAGTGTAATCAAATGTGCAACAATTCATTTTTCTTTTTTTTTCTTTCAATTCGTGCCAATGGCACGTAAAAAGCACTATCTGAATGTGATCGATGCTAGGCCCGCCTGACTGGCTTCTGTGCTGGTGGCACGTAAGCAGCACCCACTACACTCTCAGAGTGGTTGGCATTAGGAAGGGCATCCAGCTGTAGAAACTCTGCCAGATCAGATTGGAGCCTGGTGCAGCAATCTGGCTTGCCAGATCTCAGTCAAACCATCCAACCCATGCCAGCATGGAAAACGGACATTAAACGATGATGATGATGAAGAAGTACTGGCATTGGTTTCTTCAATTAACACCTATCAATGCATTGCCCCCACCCCTACAGCATGGCTGCAGTCCAATGAATGAAACAAACAAAAGATAAAATATAACATAAAATTCATACCAGGTGAACAAGGTTTGCACTACTTATATGTGTTATTGTTTAGTCCTGTTTCAGCAGATTGTGATGAAAAGCATTCTTCTAACCGAGTTATTCTTTTCCTTGGCTTTCCTTTCCTTTTTCTTTTTTTGTCTGTGACTTTTGTTCTCATGTCTCTCTGAACACACAACCTCTTCTTAAAAACCTGCCATTCTCTGCATCAAAGGGACGGACAGACTGCCAGTGAAAATCTCACCAACTGTGTATTTAAATACAACTATATACTATATTCTTATTCTCCAACAATTCCTGCTTTATCTAGATCATAATTGTTAATGTTGTTGTTGTTCTTCTTCTTATTATTATTGTTGTTTTTGTCGTTGTTGTTGTTATTGTTATTATTATAGTTGTTGTACATTAATTTCTGATGGTCGGCTTTCTCAGATGTTCATGTTCATTGACGTATATATACATACGCATATATATATCTATACATATAAATATATGCACATGTATATATACACATCAATATACATACCTTACACACACACACACACACACACACACACACACACACACACACACACACACACACACACAAATATCTATATGTTGATAGATCCATGACGATTGATTACAAACAGTTGCAGTTAGTATCTGATATCTCCAGACAATGTCCTTTGTTGGACATACATAGATTTTCTCTCCGGTTTCCTCTCTTCCTTTTCGTCTTTCTATAGTACTTTTTTCCCATGTTGGACATTGTGTCTTAGTCTGTCTATTTACAAGCCTACTTCTTTATTGCAAACTTTCGCACCATTTTGCTCTATGACTGAAGCTGTACTGACACCATGACAATGCTTTATCTGTATGTACATGCAGACATGTATAAATGCATATGTGCATGTGTTTATGTCTGTCTGTATGCGTGTATTAAATTTAGCTTTCTTCTCAGGGCTGGTTAAACTAGGATTGTTCAGCCGCTATGATCGCCTTTATTAAGTGTTTGTTTAGAAATGCAAAACAGGGCAAACACACTAAAAACCACTTATTTTTCTAGATTGTGTTAATTGCTGTTTTTGCCATACGGTAACTGCTGCTATTGAATTACTAGGTTGCATAAACTCTTACTTACTCTTATTCACACACCCACCCCATTCACACGCACACAAAGTGTTGTTTTTAATATAGGTTTAAGGCCAATAGTTTTGAAGGGGGGAAGACTAGTTGTTTACTTCAGCCCAAATACTCAACTTCATTTCATTAACCCTGAAAGGTTGCTGACAGCCTAAGATCACCTTGGCAAGATTTGAACTTGGAAAGTACAGTATTGTATCTAGATATTACAAAGCATTATGTTTGATGATGTATGATTCTGTCAATCCAACGAGAATCATCATCATCATCATCATCATTTAACATCTGCTTTCCATGCTGGTATGGGTTGGACAGTTTGACATAGAGCTGTCTAGCAGGGAGCTGTCCGGACTTCAGGTGTCTGTTGAGGCATGGCTTCTACAGCTGGATACTCCTTCCCAATGGCGACCACTTAACAGAGGAGTGTGCTGGGTACTACTGGCATGGGTGCATTTGTACAGCACCTGCACATGTGCATCAATGCAGCACTGGCACGGCTGCTTTTTAAGTGACACCGGCACCTGGAAGGACAAGTCTGTATGTGTGGAAGACAGCGATTTTACTTAAGTTTGATGTAATGAAATTAGAATGCGAGGAGAGAGAATTAAAATGATAGGCAGGAATTGATTAATCATGCAACAGTACGTGAATTTTGGTAGACAGAACCTGAAAGGTAGCAAGCTGGCAGAAACGTTAGCACGCCGGGCGAAATGGTTAGTGGTATTTCGTCTGCCGTTACATTCTGAGTTCAAATTCCGCCAAGGTCGACTTTGCCTTTTATCCTTTCCGGGTCGATAAATTAAGTACCAGTTACACACTGGGGTCGATGTAATCAACTTAATCCCTTTGTCTGTTCTTGTTTGTCCCCTCTATGTTTAGCCCCTTGTGGGCAATAAAAAAATAAGAAACTGAAAGAAGCCCATTGTATATATACATATTGTGTGTGTGTGTGTTTGTCCCCCACCACTGCTTGGCAACCATATATGTATGTATGTATGTAATTTCATGTCCTGCTTAGAAGTGTAACATGGTATCAGAACTTATGACTTGAGAAAATACAACAAACTACTCCAAGCTGTTGTTTGAGTATCCACTTAAGTGAAGTCTGGACTGGCTCGTTTGTACTGGCATCAAATCGTGTAAGTTGTAATAATGTAGGCAAATGAAATATTTGAAAATATTTTCTGAAATCATTTAGCATGTATGTTTCGGGTTTGCGTAATATATAATTAGAAATGCATCCATTACGTAAACCTTCCTCGATTAAAACCTTTCAAAATATAAACCAATTGAGTGAAATAGTTCAACATATATGGTCAAAGCTGTAGAAATCGGCTACTAAGGAGAATGAATATGTATAAAGAGGGTGAAAGAAGGGAGAGAGAGAGAGAGAGAGAGAGAGAGAGAGAGAGAGGGGAAATGAGAGAAAGGGAGATACATAAAGTGAGGTATA
>NC_142938.1:63252613-63260113 GCF_046866305.1 Octopus bimaculoides | reverse complement strand
CACCAACTACTCTGTGTGTGTCTGTGTGTGTGTGTGTGTGTCTACCCATTGTCTTGGCATTGTTTGTTTATCAATTAAACAACGTCACCATTGTATAAATATTGGTTTTATCTTCATCTGTTGTGAAATCATGCCTGGGTTTTTGGTGCCTGAAAGACTAGGAGATATAGGGTCTTGAATGGAAACAAATGAAGATTAGTAATAGGAAGAGCAATCAACCCTAGAAAACTTATCTCATTGAGATTTGTCTGTCTCATGCTTTTATGGAAAATTGGATGCCAACAAGATGATAACAGTGTTAGAGGAGAGAAAAATTTAGTTTGGTTAAGCATATATTTCAGTGACTTTGATAGTATTATATCTTTCAATCTTTCATAGACTTCAAATTTCTTTAATGTTAAATTTCTATTGTTAATATAGGATTATAAAATGGTCGAAATAAGAAATTTTGCTCGGCTCCAATCTTTTGATTTGATGTCTAGACGTTAAGTTATTTTCTTATGAATGCTTAAATGGTCTCCCCACTGTCGTTGTCAGTCTCCATTTATTTCACTGATTCATTCATTTATTTTCCTGATTCAGCATGAAAATCTATTGACATTTTCTATTTGCTGCCTTGGTGCATCGTCATTGTCGTTTCCTTTCTCCCCCTACCCACCCACACCATCGCCACTTATCGCCAACATCACCACCACCACCACCACAGTGTTGTGTCTCTTTAGATATTATCCCAAAATAACATAAATATGATGTAATATTAATATTAATATTTACTTCAATGTCTTCGGTTGGTTTTTATTGTTTTAAGTATTTTCATTATTTTTTTTTGTTTTTGTTTTTTTTGGGGAGGTTTTTGTGCATTCAGTGCAGGAAATTAGTTTTAATTTGTAGAGATTTGATTATTTCCACTAGCATTTAAATTCTATTCTATTATATTTTACTTGAGATTTATTTTTGAGATATTACAGAATTTTCTGTTTTTTTTTTCTCGGCTCCCACCCCTACCCCACCAATGTCTTCCTGCTTCAAGGCAAAACAAGTGTTTTTAGTTTTATACTTCCAAAACTTTGCTTTCCTTATTTCTTTTTACTAATATTTTAGTTCATGTATCTCTTCACATTGAAATCAACTTAGTTCAGTGTCGCTTTTATAGACATTTGGGAACTACAAGGACATGATATCTGTTTCAACGTATCTTTTTGGTCTTTTTCTATTCTCTTTTGACTGTTGTGTCAGTAGTGAATGCAACACCGACACCACCATCAACAACAACAAAGTGCCGCTAAATAAAATAGAAATACATGAAATAAAACACTAACAATTCCCACCGTTTTTTCTGCACCCCACCCACAAATATAAAACATAAAAATTTTAAAAATTAATATACATAGTTGTAGGCGTGGCTGTGCGGTAAGAAGTTTGCTTCCCAATTAAATGGTCCCAGGCTCAGTCTCACTGTGTGAAACCTTGGGCAAGTTTCTTGTACTATAGCCCCAGGCTAACCAAAGCCTTGTGAGTGGATTTGGAAGACAGAAACTGAAAGAAGCCTGCCTTGTATATACATATGTGTATACACCCTGGGAACAAATTTTGCACAAACTTTGCACATGTTCAGACTTTCATGTATAGTTGCCCCACCAACTTCAAACTCTATGTTTATTGTTTTTAGAGATGCATAACGTCTTTGTCCAGAAAATTTTAAATTTTCTCAACCAGCTTTGATGCTCTGACATCTCTCTCCCTCCCATAAATCTCATCATCTCTCACCTCCTCTCTACTATCCTTGAACCCCCTGTGCCCGCATAAAACAGATGCTTAGCTTATACGAGTTAATCCATAAGCAGTTTGGAGCATTTCATAAGTTTGTAACATTTTTACCCAGTTTATCACAAAACTTTATCACATAACAATCTTCCAAACATCCTGACAGCATTCTGCAAAATAGTCAGCTGTGACAAGCAGTGTTTAGTAGGGTGTGTTCATAGGGGGCTGTTACAGCCAAGTCCTTCAATCCGGAATAACAAAAGTTGCCAGATCAGCTTATTTAGGATATAACTTATTTATATATTTATGTGCCCTTTTAAAGTTTCTATGGCGTATGTGTTCCCCCCCCCCCCAGATGGACAGGACGCCAGTCCATCACAGCTTTACTCGAGAAACAGGAAGAAAGAGTGAGAGAAAGTTGGGGTGAAAAAGTACTACAGGGGTCGCCACCACCCCCTGCTGGAGCCTCGTGGAGCTTTAGGTGTTTTCGCTCAATAAACACACACAAGGCCTGGTCTGGGAATCGAAACCACGATCCTCCAACCGCGAGTCCGCTGCCCTAACCACTGGGCCATTGCGCCTCCACATTTAGGATATAACTGCCTCTCCTAAAAAGTTTGAAAATTTCTGGAATGCACTTCGTGTGGGGGTGGGGGGGGGGATTTCCATAGCCATCAATATAAACTTCCTCACTCATAACAACTGTATGTTCTGAAAATGTAACTTTCCCAAATAAAGTGCACTTCATATTCAAGGCTGTGAGGAAGCTATGAGGTGTTATTCTGGTGCTCAACTAGGAGTCCACCACATCTTATAGCAGAGACTAATGAAGTTTATGATTTGGTTTTTCCAGTATCCTCTCTTTGTTTTCTGTTACCACTCTATACTCATATAACATTGTGTTCTGAACCATACATGTATTGAGTTCTACATCAGGTTATTAGTCTAACTATCCTTAACCAAAATATTACTGTAAAAACCCATGTAATTTGTGCACCTGTGTAATTTGCACAGGTGATTTCAGGATAGAAATTGTTAAAAAAAGCTTCTACTCGTGTAAAATTCACACCCAAAAGTTTTCAGAATTACCAGTATGGCCAGGGGAAAAAAGTTTTCAATTCAGTTCTTTTAGCATAATTTCACCTACTTATGATTAGATTTTATTAAATTTTCATTAGATAAAAATAATTTGTTTAACAAGTATCACCTTGAAAGCTATTAAATTAGGAAGTGTTTGTGTTGTTTATAATAAACTTTATTTTACTTTCTTGCCCACAAGTGATTGTGTCCAATCTTTAGCTTACTTCTGTATGTCTTCTCAAATGATGATCACAGGAAAAGTTGTTGATAATTCTTCTCAACAAAAAAAAAAGCTGATAAATATGCACAAGAAGCGTTTCAAAATAAGTTTAATTACCAATAAACATCAGCTTGGATGACACTTTACTCAACCAACAGAGGAAGGTGACCGATCAATCTTATTATGTAAACAGAACTCTGATTAGTTGAAAGTGTCTTCTTGTCTCAAGCTCTGATTTTCTGCCTATTCTTGTCAGAATCTTTGATATTCTTGTCGGAACCTTTAATATGGAGTATCAAAATTTTAATCCCTTTCACACTTAAAAAATGTCAAGCAAACTTAAAAATTTGTCATTACCATTTTAGCTGGGAGACCAAACTGATAGTTTGATAACCTGCTAAAATAAACATTAAAATGGAAAGGAGAAAATAAACTGCTTTCCAAGTTTAAGTCAGTGTTTATTGAACAAGAGAGGTGCGAAATTTAAGAAGCGACTTGTTAGAATATATAGGTCTGTGAGTAGACATAAACAAGAATAGCAAAAATCTACTATACCAAAAGAACTGGTAATACATACAAGTGTTCTATGAAGAGAACCTAAGATTGCTGCAAAATTCTACATGAATGTGAAACAACATTAAACATCATATAAGGTAAATGAAGGTTTCTATAGGAACGTTAAGTCATATTCACTTAGTGAGTTTACATGTGCAAGGATGAATTATGATGTTGACAGCGATGAATTTCATTGTCCTAACACAGAGAAAGCGAGCAATAGCTTCCTGGAGGCAAACGCAGGCTAGACTTCTTAAGCGGAGAAAAACTGATCAATTGAAGGAAATTGGGCTCCATTGCAATAGGTAGAAACTCTAAGCAATGTAAAATATGGCCCAGACCGTGATTACCAGCATGAACGTCGAACTTTAAAAAGTAATTAACCATTTAATGGTTTTAGTAAATTTATACAGAAAAGTAAGCCTTATGCCATCCAGCATAAATAAAAGTCAACTTCATTATGTTTTTTCTGTAAAAACCTATTCTGACATTAAATGAGTCAACTTCCCATATGAATGTTTACATTTGTATGTCATTTTTCAACCCAAAAAATTTCTAAAAAAATTGTGCAAACAATTTACTCATGTAATTTACGCACCCTCTAAAGTTTATTTTTGTTTTTGTGAAAAAAGTGCATAAACTACATGGGTTTTTACAGTAATATAGATAGATAGATAGATAGATTGATATATATATATATATATATATATATATATACACACACACACATATAGTTATGGTATATTCCATTAGGAATGTAGTCGATTATAGTATAAAGCTCGTCCACCTTCAGAATTGTCCAGTACTATCCAGTAGTATTATTATATACTTCCAAGTTTAAGTTTGGTCATTTTTCAGGTGTGAATATAAAACTGAAGAAATTGGAGTCAGTAAGAATGAGTGCAGTTGGACAGTTATTTGTTAATCGCTACAATTGTTTTCGATGCAGCATAGTAGTCCAGGAATACAGGTATTTGATTATGCAACTGTTTGTTTGCATAATGAGATCTAGTTGTGTTTCCTCAGGCGATATGTGAGTGTTGTCTCCGTTAGTTTAAAATTGTTGACTTCATGGTCACCCCCTCTACCCATCATGGTTTGAATTTAGTTGTAACTAGCTAGAGAACTACATTCCATTGAAACAATTGTAGTGATTAAAATATAACTCTCCAACTGTACTCCTCTTATTGATACCAATTTCTTCAATTATATATATATATATATATATATATATATATATATGATAAATAATTTGGACAAATAGTATAAGTTGATTAGTGTGTTTAAATGTTGAATAGAGCACCGGCACAGTTTAGGCTACCTGTTGTCATCAACAGTTGTGGTACACTTCTGTTGGATCTACTTCAGGAACTCCACTGTGGAAGTTAAGGTAATAGTATTAATTAATAGGAGATGGATTTCGTATTAAACCTTTCATAGGTACAACATATGTTTTGACCCATCAGTCCGGGTCTCTTTGGTTACATTGATAAAGATGTCTCACCAGAGATTTTTAGTGTTGCCTGGTTTGTTGTCATATGTCCATCAGGGTAGGGAATATATATATATATATATATATATATATATATATATATATATATAAATATAAAGTGGTTGGTTAGTTGATTTTATTGACATCTCCCCCCCCCCCTCATTGCTCAACTGGTACTTTTATTTCCTCAATTCCAGAAAGATGAAAGGCTAGAATTTGAAATCACAGTATAAAGATGCATGAAATGTTGCTAAGCATTTTGTTTAGTAGACTAAAGATTCTGTCAGCTTGCTGCCTTTATATATAAGTCCATTTTTGGAGAGGTGATAATCCCAAAATGGACTACTAGTCATTTGAACCAGCAAGGAGAGTGGTCTCACATCAGTGAGGGTGATGGAGGAGAGTGCACTGTGATACCTGTTAAAACTCATCCTATAATTGATTTTAAGTTTTAGGATTGTGTAGAAATAGAGGAAGATGTTGCAATGTTGATTACAAATATCATGAATATGGCTGAAGGAAAAAATATCCTAGGCTAAAGGAAGATAACTCGTACAAGTGATGTCCTTTGTTTCCAGTCTTCTGAGACATGTCTGGTCATGGGGAAATATTGCTTTACTTGGAAACAGGTGAAGGTTAGCAACAGGAAGGGTATCCAGTCGTGGAAAAAAATCTGCCAATCTACCTCAACAAATTCCATCCGAACCATTGCAAACATGGAAAAATGGACATTAAAACAATGATGATGATGTTGATAATTATTCTTTATCTCCATCTCTGTCTGTGACTTGTTACAATTTGTAAAATGTTTCAGAGAATTTTGAATCTACTTAATAAAAATTATGTGGAAGTCGACGTTTCTATGGATTGCGAGAGAACAGCAATGTCATTGGCTTTAAACTTTATTACTAATTTTATCAAATTATTTCTAAAATTTTATTTTAAAGTTTCCTAGAATTGTTAATAGAAATGTTGTTTCTTGTATTTTTTCTTTGTTTTTTTTTTCTTTTTTTGGTCCATTTTTATAGTTAGCATAAAAGGAAGTTGGAATTATAGCTACAAAGGAAGTTTGAATTTCAATAGAAAATTTCATAACTTATCCCCTCCACACACACACATACTGTACTATTAGTTCTCAATATGTCTATCTATTACTGTGAACCATTCACTGAAAAATATGTACAAATTAAGGAAAAAGTTTGAAATAATGGTGAGGCAGTAAATGGCGTTGTGTGAAAAATCATTAAACCATAATTTCAAGATACATAAGGTTTTATTAATAATTAAATAACAACAACAACAAAAAGAGAAAGTGCAGTGTTTGTTGGAGACTATTAAAGCATCAATATGCAAATCTAAAAAAATGAAACTAGATCTAAAATGAATATGCAAATCTAATTAATTAAAGGATGTCAGATAATGAACAGAAATTATGCTCACTTTAAAATGGCAAAGTCCCCCCACCTTCAACACTACCATCATCACCATCATCATCACCGTCGTAACTGTATTAATTTATTGTTTGTTTGTTGTTTTTTTAATGTGTTGATGTGATCATTTCTCTAAATTTAGTTTGTGTCTTTGTTTTGGTTGGTTGAGGTTTTTTCATTTTTTTTATGCTTTTCCTGAATTTTTAAATCTGCTGCATTCTGACCCTTGTAAGTTATTTCGATGATTCTGTTGGGAATTGAACTTGTGAAAGAGAAAAGGAGAAACGAAAGAGAGAGAGAGAGAGAGAGAGAGTAGAACAGAATGGAAATGGAACAGAACAGAATAATCAAACAATGTAAATATTTATAAAAACATTCCATCAAAGAAATGAAAATACAAAAAAGACAAAAAAAAAAAATGGCATCAGAAAGGAAAAATGAAGAATGCATGGAATAAGAAAGACCATGTGATAAATGCTGAATACACATTGTAGTTATTATTATAACCAACAAACAGATGTAAATATTATTCCTTTTTATCCTTTCAGCATTTAAGATATTAATGGAAAATATGATTGTGAATATTCATTGTATAAATTTTATTACCTGGTTTAGATAAAGTAATACAAGGTTAGAAGAGATTTGATTAGTATTTCTGGTTGTAGATGAGCTTATATATTGCATGTGTGTGTGTGTGGGGGGGGGGGGTTGTGTTTGGTTGTATTAACCCTTTTGATATAACGATCTGCCTGAGATTGCCCTTGGTCCTGTAATACAAGCTTCCTGTTTTAAAGTACTATTTAGTTACTTGTACTTGCAGGAGCATTCACGTGGGGTGGGTTGAGCCACATCTGACCAATGAGTTCACCACATCCATCACAAATGCTGACCACATCTTCTGGTTGGTTGTGGATGATATGGATGCTGTTGCCATTGTCATCTTGAGCCAGCTCCAACCA
>NC_142938.1:63222613-63247613 GCF_046866305.1 Octopus bimaculoides | reverse complement strand
TAATTTTCTTTTAATCGGAAATTTAGAAAAATATATCTCGTGTTTATTTTAAATTAAATTTATATATTTTGAAAAGGATGTTTATTTTTAATTGTAGTATATATTCTTACTATGATTCCATTCTAAATTAAATCTTGGTGCAGGTAAGGTGTTATTCCTGACAACTACATAGTAGCAGCAGCATTGCCATTTTCTACAAGTGAAAAGACACGGAGGAGAGAATATAAAGACAGCAACCTCAATCTGTTGGAACAAGTTTTCAGTGTAACTGAATTACAATAATGTTAAGTTTAGCTTGAATATGATGGTGATGACACACGTTCATATTTGGACCAGAATCTGGGACAACTGATGCTGTATTTCAAGTGAGATAACAATAGTCAGAGTAAACAATTCCTACTACCTTATGTTTGTACTCCGTGCAAACAGTGAGTTCACAAACGATGATTCTCATTGTTTTTAATTAATCATACATTATCTTGTAGCTTTGATGATGGAATTGTGTATATATCATCATCATCATCATCGTTTAACGTCCGCTTTCCATGCTAGCATGGGTTGGACGATTTGACTGAGGACTGGTGAAACCGGATGGCAACACCAGGCTCCAGTCTGATTTGGCAGAGTTTCTACAGCTGGATGCCCTTCCTAACGCCAACCACTCAGAGAGTGTAGTGGGTGCTTTTACGTGTCACCCGCACGAAAACGGCCACGCTCGAAATGGTGTCTTTTATGTGCCACCCGCACAAGCCAGTCCAGGGGCACTGGCAACGATCTCGCTCGAAAATCCTACAGGAGCCAGTCAGGCGGTACTGGCAACGGCCACGCTCAAAATGGTGCATCTCATGTGCCACCCGCACAAGAACCAGTCCAGGGGCACTGGCAACGATCTTACTTGGCTTGCCGGGTCTTCTCACGCACAGCCCATTTCCAAAGGTCTCGGTCCGTAGTCATCGCCTCGGTGAGGCCCAATGTACGAAGGTCTTGCCTCACCACCTCAGCCCAGGTCTTCCTGGGCCTACCTCTTCCACGGGTTCCCTCAACTGTTAGGGTGTGGCACTTTTTCACGCAGCTATCCTCCTCCATTCTCACCACATGTCCATACCAGCGCAATCGTCTCTCTTGCACGCCACAACTGATGCTTCTAATGTTCAGCTTTTCTCTCAAGATACTTACACTCTGACGGGTATTCACATTGACATTACACATCCAACGGAGCATACTGGCTTCATTCCTTGCGAGCTTACGTATGTCCTCAGCAGTTACAGCCCATGTTTCACTGCCATGTAGCATGGTTGTTCGTACGCATGCGTCATACAGTCTGCCTTTTACTCTGAGTGAGAGTCCCTTTGTCGCCAGCAGGGGTAAGAGCTCTCTAAACTTTGCCCAGGCTATTCTTATTCTAGCAGCTACACTTTCAGCGCACCCACCCCCACTACTAACTTGGTCGCCCAGATAGCGGAAGCTATCGACTACCTCTAGTTTTTCACCCTGGAATGAGATAGAAGTTGTTTCCTGTTTGTTTGCAGTCTTTATTGCACCTGAACATCTGCCACAAACAAAAACTAACTTGCTAGTTAACCTGCCTTTGATGTTGCTGCACCTCTTATGTGTCCATAGCTTGCACCGGGTACATCTTATAGAGTTACTACCTACTCCTTTTCTACATACTGAGCAGGGCCATCTACCTGAAGGGGTTTGTGTTTTATCTACCTTCCTACTTATTAGGATTTTGGTTTTAGCTAGGTTGACTCTAAGGCCCTTCAATTCTAGACCTTGCTTCCACACCTGAAACTTCTCCTCTAGTTCTGATAGTGACTCCGCAATTAGGGCAAGGTCATCAGCATAGAGGAGCTCCCAGGGGCAACCTGTCTTGAACTCCTCTGTGATTGCCTGGAGGACTATGGTAAATAATAGGGGGCTGAGGACGGAACCTTGGTGGACCCCTACCTCTACCCGGAATTCATTGCTGTACTCATTTCCAACCCTCACCTTACTGGCCGCATCTCTGTACATGGCTCGCACAGCTCTCACTAGCCATTCTTCTATCCCAAGTTTCCTCATTGACCACCAGATAAGGGATCGGGGGACCCTGTCAAAGGCTTTCTCCATGTCAACGAAAGCCAGGTACAGAGGTTTATCCTTGGCTAGGTATTTCTCTTGCAACTGTCTCACTAGAAATAAGGCATCAGTAGTGCTTTTACCTGGCACGAACCCAAACTGCATCTCATCTAAATTGATTCGCTCCCTAATTAGTTGGGCTATGACCCTCTCTGTAACTTTCATAACCTGATCTAACAGCTTGATGCCTCTGTAATTATTTGTATCTAAAGCGTCCCCTTTACCTTTGTAGCAGTTGACTATGATGCTGCTACACCAGTCATAGGGTATGACTCCTTCGTGTATCACCTGGTTCGTAATACGGGTGACTAGGCTATAGCCAACACTGCCAGATATTTTGAGCATCTCTGCAGTGATTCCTGATGGGCCGGGGGCTTTCCCGGTCTTCATACTCTTAATTGCTTTATCTACCCTGGTACTATCAACTCGGATAGCTGGTCCCTCTATTGGGTCGACATAAGGCAGGCTCTCTTTCTCCCATTCATTCTCTTTATTAAGCAATCTATCGTAGTGGCATCTCCAGACCTCTTTCTTTGCATCCTCATTTAATGCAAGCGTACCATCATCCATGCGAACACATTTCTCTCCTACAACATCACTATTCTCTCTCCTACACTGTCTTGCAACCCGAAATACCTCGAGTCTTTGGTCCTCACGGCGCAGAACATTGGCAAATCTTTCCTTATCTGCTTCCCCTCTGGCTAAATAAACCTGTCGCCTAGCCTCCCTTCTGGCACATTGGTACAATTCCCTGCTACCACCGTTCTTCCAGTCCTTCCAAGCTTGTTTCTTTTGTCTAATAGCCCTGTCTACCTCCTTGTTCCACCACCACGTTACTCTGGGTTGGGAGGGGACCTTACACCACCCACAAATCTGGTCGGTGGCTTTCAACAGGTTGTCCCGCAGAAATCTCCAATTGTCTTCCACGTTGTATGATGCTATATCCCCTTCTATTTCGTTAAATGCTTCAAGTAACTTGTCTCTAAGTCTCTGTCCGTTTGCAGGGTCTTTAAGCTTCCACACCCTTCTTCTCCAAGCCTGTCTAATTCTGGGCACCCATTTTGCCTTGATCCCAAAGTCGCTAACTACTAATCTATGTTGTGGGGTACATTCTTCGCCAGGGTAGGTTTTGGCATTTATAAGCCGCCCTCTTTCCCTATTTCTGGCGAGGATGTAGTCGATTTGGCTAGAGTGTCTGCCGGAGCGGTAGGTGACTAGGTGACTGGCAGGTTTCCTGAAGTTGGTATTGCAGACCATAAGATTGGTTGCATCACAGAACTCCAGCAGTCTGGTTCCCTCCTCGTTGCGGGAACCGAAGCCATAGCCTCCATGTATGCCATGGAAGCCCCCAGCACGACGTCCGACATGACCGTTGAAGTCTCCAGCCACAAAGAGAAGGTCCCTGTCACTCGTCGACGAGGTAGTTTGCAAGAGGGTGTCATAGAATTGGTCTTTCAGACCATCTGGTAGCCCAGGTTGAGGTGCATAGGCTGAGATGACAGTAGCTAATCTATGATGAAGCACTAGTCTGATCTTAAGTACTCTGTCACTTACTCTAACGACCTCGATTACCTTATCCACCCATTTCTCCGCTAGAAGTATTCCTACGCCCCCGACCCCGTCAGTGTTCCCTGCCCAGAAAATCTTGTACCTGTGTTCTTTGCCTGTGAGGAACCTTGCAGAACCTCCTCTCCATCTTACTTCCTGGATGCAGCACATATCTACGCATCTCCGTTCAAGCATCTCAACAATTTCACCAGATCTACCTTTCAGCGTGCCGACGTTGAGAGTGCCAATCCTAACAGTATGGGTGTTGGGGGTGTGGGCCTGTAGCCTGGGAAGAGGAAAAGCAGTGTCGTGTACCTGAAAAGAAAACTTGCAATTGGAAGAATTCATAAGCAAAACATTACCTACAACCTGCAAACATTTCTCAACCTTAATGCGCTACCCAAAGGTAGGGGAGAGGATGGCCAAGGCCACTAGATGGGTTCCGGGAGACAGCCGAGGTTGACAGGATGACAAAGGGATGAACTTCCGGTGGAGGGGTGGGATGACAGAGGAATGAACTACCGGTGGAGGGGTGGGATGACAGAGGAATGAACTTCCGGTGGAGGGGGCGGGATGACAGAGAAATGAACTTCCGGTGGAGGGGTGGGATGACAGAGGAATGAACTTCCGGTGGAGGGGGTGGGATGACAGAGGAATGAACTTCCGGTGGAGGGGTGGGATGACAGAGGAATGAACTTCCGGTGGAGGGGGTGGGATGACAGAGGAATGAACTTCCGGTGGAGGGGGTGGGATGGCAGAGGAATGAACTTCCGGTGGAGGGGGTGGGATGTCAGAGGAATGAACTTCCGGTGGAGGGGGTGGGATGACAGAGGAATGAACTTCCGGTGGAGGGGGTGGGATGGCAGAGGAATGAACTTCCGGTGGGAGGGGGTGGGATGACAGAGGAATGAACTTCCGGTGGAGGGGGTGGGATGACAGAGGAATGAACTTCCGGTGGAGGGGGTGGGATGACAGACGAATGAACTTCCGGTGGAGGGGGTGGGAGGGCGGGTTACCGCCAGCGAGTAGAGAGGGCTCTTAATTGTAGATTTTAAATATTTGAGAGACAACATTGCATAAATCGTAATTTTTTAAAAGAGCAATGAATTCTGGGTGATTAGAATATAACGTAGCATGAATTTAGGAAGCTTAGAAAATGAATAAGCATGAATTTAAGACAACAACTGAATTCAATTGAATTTCATGGAGAGAAACAAGATAAATAATAAGGGAAAAAAACTAAAGCGCAAGGTATTGAGATGTTTGAGGCCGTAAATAAATAAAAATCTCTATCTTATCTGCATCTTGGGTATTTCGTCATAGTACGTCAGCGAGATAATTTAGAATGGGTTTCTCATTTATATATAGCCAGAACCTGAAGACCTTAAAGGAAAAACTACGAAGGGGAGAGAGAGAGGATGGAGGGGTAGACAGAGGCATGGCGGGAGAAAAGATCATCATCATCATCATCATATATATATATAAAGAGAGAGAGAGAGAGAGAGAGGGGGGGGACCAGTCAAGCAGCACATCACGCTGTAATTCTTGGGCTGAGAAATCAACACTTAAAAGCCATAATTTTAAGGAGCGATAAGAATTTTTGAATAAAGGAAAATGGGTAGTGGTGGTGGGTAGGTACCGCCAGCGAGTAGAGAGGGCTCTTAATTGTAGATTTTAAATATTTGAGAGACAACATTGCATAAATCGTAATTTTTTAAAAGAGCAATGAATTCTGGGTGATTAGAATATAACGTAGCATGAATTTAGGAAGCTTAGAAAATGAATAAGCATGAATTTAAGACAACAACTGAATTCAATTGAATTTCATGGAGAGAAACAAGATAAATAATAAGGGAAAAAAACTAAAGCGCAAGGTATTGAGATGTTTGAGGCCGTAAATAAATAAAAATCTCTATCTTATCTGCATCTTGGGTATTTCGTCATAGTACGTCAGCGAGATAATTTAGAATGGGTTTCTCATTTATATATAGCCAGAACCTGAAGACCTTAAAGGAAAAACTACGAAGGGGAGAGAGAGAGGATGGAGGGGTAGACAGAGGCATGGCGGGAGAAAAGATCATCATCATCATCATCATATATATATATAAAGAGAGAGAGAGAGAGAGAGAGGGGGGGGACCAGTCAAGCAGCACATCACGCTGTAATTCTTGGGCTGAGAAATCAACACTTAAAAGCCATAATTTTAAGGAGCGATAAGAATTTTTGAATAAAGGAAAATGGGTAGTGGTGGTGGGTAGGTACCGCCAGCGAGTAGAGAGGGCTCTTAATTGTAGATTTTAAATATTTGAGAGACAACATTGCATAAATCGTAATTTTTTAAAAGAGCAATGAATTCTGGGTGATTAGAATATAACGTAGCATGAATTTAGGAAGCTTAGAAAATGAATAAGCATGAATTTAAGACAACAACTGAATTCAATTGAATTTCATGGAGAGAAACAAGATAAATAATAAGGGAAAAAAACTAAAGCGCAAGGTATTGAGATGTTTGAGGCCGTAAATAAATAAAAATCTCTATCTTATCTGCATCTTGGGTATTTCGTCATAGTACGTCAGCGAGATAATTTAGAATGGGTTTCTCATTTATATATAGCCAGAACCTGAAGACCTTAAAGGAAAAACTACGAAGGGGAGAGAGAGAGGATGGAGGGGTAGACAGAGGCATGGCGGGAGAAAAGATCATCATCATCATCATCATATATATATATAAAGAGAGAGAGAGAGAGAGAGAGGGGGGGGGGGACCAGTCAAGCAGCACATCACGCTGTAATTCTTGATATATATATAGGTGCAGGAGTGGCTGTGTGGTAAGTAGCTTGCTTACCAACCACATGGTTCCGGGTTCAGTCCCACTGCGTGACACCTTGGGCAAGTGTCTTCTACTATAGCCTCAGGCCGAATAAAGCTTTGTGAGTGGATTTGGTAGACAGAAACTGAGAGAAGCCCGTCGTATATATGTATATGTATTTATATATGTGTGTGTTTGTCCCTCCAACATCGTTTGACAACCGATGCTGGCGTGTTTATGTCCCCATAACTTAGCGGTTCAGCAAAAGAGACCAATAGAATAAATACTAGGCTTACAAAGAATAAGACCTGAGGTCGATTTGCTCGACTAAAGGCGGTGCTCCAGCATGGCCGTAGTTAAATGACTGAAACAAGTAAAATAGTAAAGAGAGTATATATGTATATACATATATATATATATATATATATATATATATATATATATATGAAAGTGAGATCCAAGGATCCGGGTGTAGGAAGTTTGTAAGCCTCGAGCAGTCCATAGACGATATAAAAAATAACTTTTGGGAACAATAGTGGTTTATTGGGGCAGAAGGTTGTAAATTTTTCCCATATCAAAGCTCAATAAGCTGTAAAAAATTATTTTGTAGTTCATAGTTAGTAATCCTTGTTGCTGTCAATGCAAATAAAAATGATTTTCAATCAAATTTCCTGCAAGTTAACTCAGGATCTCTTGACAACAATGCAACCTTCATTTAAACTAAGGTATCTTCAGCCTGATGCGTAACTCGGGGAGTACCCCTCATTGAGTAATTACTACTTCCAAAGTTCTGCTAGCTAGGAAACATATGTAGCCTAGATTTTACCTGCTCCATTCCCTAAATTTGCACACACCCACACACACCCACACACACACACACACACACACACACACACACACACACACACACACACACACACACACACATGAGAGTAACCCCAAAAGTAAGGTCTCCAAAAATATTCAGAAATCAGTGGGGCAGTTTTTGCATGCCCATGTGATACCAGGTCACCACCATGTCGTTGTGGAAGCATTGAACCTCGTCTTTCACCTCGTTGTCATTGCTGAAGTGCATTCCAGCTAAATGTTCTTTCAACTTAGGAAACAGGTGGTACTGTGTGTTGTTGGAGGTGGAATGTTTGTGGGAGAGAAAGATCGAGAAAAGTATGAGTTGTACAGTTAGATCTTAGGATGAGCTTCACAAAAAAAAATTTTAATAACAAAAAGACCAAGATATTCGTTGATATGTTTCATGGCAAACCCATCAAACCCATGATGGCATAAAAAAGGGGCATTAGAATGACAATGATGATGATGATTTTTTCATTAACAACTTTAATTTTAATTCAGACTGTTGTTATGAGAAGTCTTTATATCTTGTTATTCATTTTGCTTACAGTTTATTTTTTGTTAATTAAAACTCCTGTGTACTTGTATAACCCAATTTGATTAGTAACCATTGTTTTGAATTCTTTAGATAGTTTTTTTTTTTTTGCCTGATGTAGAAAACAGATGATTAAATCTTATGGTAAAATATTATCAGCTCATCTTTCAAAATAAACCTTTTATTTTCACCAGATCAATACAAACCAAATTTAGTAAGTTAAAAATTAGTTTATTTTTGTGTCGTTTAGTTAAAATTCCTTGCAGGAATACAAAGAATCAATCCTTGATCTTCATATTTATCTCGATAAAAAATAATATAACCTTTCAATTTTCTCTCACTGCAACAGACTCTAAAAATATTTTGATAAATTCTAAATTTAGATTTTTGTTGACCTTTTCTCAGAACTAACAGTTCTTTACATTCTTATTCTTGAAATTGACATGTAAGATTTCAAGAGATGTTGTTTTATGCTGCTCAACTTGACTTTTACTATACTTAGTACAGGACAGTTTCAAATCTTTGTTGGAGATTATATCTAGAATAATATTTCTTTCTTTATTGCCCACAGGGGTGCTAAACATAGAGGAGACAAACAAGGACAGACAAAGGGATTAAGTCGATTACATCGACCCCAGTGCATAACTGATACTTATTTAATCAACCCCGAAAGGATGAAAGACAAAGTCAACCTATGTGGAATTTGAACTCAGAACATAATGGCAGACAAAATATCGCTAAGCATTTCGCCCAACATGCTAACGATTCTGTCAGCTTGCCGCCCTATAGTATAGTATCTAGAATAATGTTAATTTAGTTTATGGTGGTAGTGGTGCATTTCTTTAACTCTCAATATATTTAGTTGCTCATCTAAGAGAATGTAGCTCCATACAAATCCTGCATCTTGATAACTACTAGACACATGGTACTTGTTGCACTAGATCAATACAAGCTGAAGGACCAAATAATAATAAGTGCATACTGCCTTGTGGAGTAATTTAGTGAGTATTAAAAAGGCTAAGGGAGTAAGCCTCTGCAGAAAATTTAGAGGCGGGGACTCCAAGGCAAATATGTACAGTTTTAATTAACCGATATCTGGCATCCCTTGCAGCTTCATAAATGTTGGGAGTGTATTGACTTGTCTTTCCTTCATGGCCTATCCATAAGTGGAGAGGTGGTAGGTGTACCTGAGGTCAGGCACTTGCTTCTTGAAATAGCTTATACACTGTAAAAATTGTTAAGTTACTGTTTCTGCAATGTCTATTTCCATTGACCAAGAATGAAAAAAAGCCAACCATATTATCAGAGAATGCAATGCTAAAACTAGAATGGAGTAGTAAGAACCTGATAATATACAAGACAAAGCAATCAGGGCATAAGTGTAGATACGACATTGAAAACAGGTAAAAGTTAGTTATAAAACAAATGGTAACTTATTTGGAAAGGAGCTGCTGCTGCTGATGCTACCGCTGCTGAAAGGCAATCACCATTGGTAGCATGAACTTTGCACTAGGGTCATGTACCATTATAGTACTTTGTCACAGCTTTATCAAATGTAAAATGGTCTTCATTGTCTCACTCTTGTTCTTGCTGAGAGTAGGCTGTCTTTATTGATAGGAATTCTGTATCAGGTCCAAAACCAAGTATGTAGTTTCCAGTTTTAGGGAATTTGTTGTGAAATTTATTGCTACTTAGAAGTAGGTAAACACCTTTGCTGGTTCTAGGTGACTGTATTAGTTTGGTGAACTTTTGCCCTTATGATGTTGTTATAAGTGCTACATTATAAGAGCAGGGAAGGTAGATAAGTGATCCAAATATGATTTATTGGATATGCTGTGTGAACTTAAGATTTAGATTGCATGTGAATGAGTTGACCAAATGATCGATATTAGAAGCATTGTGTGTAGTCGAGTGATAATTACACTGTTGTGGACATGTGATGTGAAAAAGTGTGAAAATTAGAAGAGAAGCATTAGACCAAGGAAAATTTGATATGAGGTAGTTAAATGGGAGTGGAGGACTTAGGCTTTACACTATGAAGCAATCAATATTGGATAAGCGTTTGTGTAAATGTTGTTTGTTCTACTGGTTGGTGGTGCTAGTATTGGAAGTAGTAAAGGCAACTGTAGTGATAACGATGATGATGATGATGATGATAGTGCTAAATAGAGCTATGCTATTGTATAATTATTTCAAAAAACTATTCAGGGGATGTAGGTAAACAGCTTTAAATACACTGAAAAATTGTAACCAACTGATATTGAAACACTTCACTGTACAAACTGTACTCGTTTCAGAGAGTTCAAATATGTTTAGCACCATACATAAACTTTTATGGAATGTCTGGCAATTTTAACTTAGAAGGTATTTCTAAATAGATTACACTATCTGATGTTTCTGGCAGCTTGTTGTTTCCGAAGCTTATATATTTATTTATTTATCTATGTATTTATTTATTAGCTGTAATTCTATCCATAAAAATAATCTGTACTTTCAGAAGCCAACAAGCCAATGGAAAAATATTGAAATGAAAAATGTTTGTTTTGTATCAGTTGTTTATGACATCTTAGTATGTTGCTGCCATAATGTCCCATGATGTTTTTTTTATTTGGTTTTTGTATTGTTATATATATATATATATATATATATATACACATATATATATATACACACATACATACACACCTACACACACACACACACACACGCACACACACACACACACACACACACACACACATATATATATATATATATATATATATATATATATATTGTTGTGTATTTGTATTTCTTATCTTTGTGTTTCAGACAAATAAAATGCTTAAGTATTGACAAAATGATGTATTACCCAAACACATATTTTACCCACTTGCATATGATTGTTGTTGTTGTTGTTGTTTTTGTTTTTTTTTGTCTTTTTGTTTTTTTCAAGTTTATAGGAATCAGAAATCCACCCTAGTGTGCTGGAAACAAAATGCTTTCCATATAAAGCTAAGCTGTTTCTTTTACACTTACCAATTCTTCTACCCCACTACTTCTTGGTCTCTTTCTTTCTTTGATTTAACATTAGGACAATGTTTAAGAATAGTTCCATATTTCTCAGATGCCTTATCAGAATAAAACCGCTGAGGAGATGGATAAAATTTTTTTTTTTTAAAAGAATTTTAAAACTGCCAATATGATGACCTGTTGAGAAAATATTTTCAAAATTTGGAGCCTGAAGACAATCATATGATGTATCAATGGGAATTAAATGTATATAAAATACATGAATATCTGATTAATCTTTTCCTATACTTGCAGTGAAGATCAATATAGAAGTAAAAAATCTAGAAATGTTACCTCTCTCTGCCTTTTATGAATGTATGTGTGTGTAAATCTATGCATGTACGTATGTTTATGTATGTATATTTATTTATGTATGTATATTTATATATGTATGTATATTTATTTATGTATGTAATGTATTTATGTATGTATATTTATATATGTATGCATATATAAATATATATATATGTATATGTATGTGTTGTGTGTATATGTATGTATATGCAAGTGTGTGTGTGTGTTTATGTACATGTATATGTACATACATTTATATGTGTATGTTTGTACACACACACATTATAGCATTTGTGATTCCCTGTTCTTACAAAGATCTAAAATATGTTGTACTTTTTTAATAAATATGAAGTTTTCCTCTCTCTTCCAACCAATGCTATTTTATTTATCCTACCTATGCCGTCTTTCCTCGCAATATACCACTTATTTCTTCTTAGTAACCAAAACATAGCCATTGGAAATAACATCTTACTATACCGTCTCACTGCTTTGGGATTTTCCATTAGTTTGCTGGTTTCTTTTTTGTTTGTTTTGTTTTGTTTTCTTTTTTCTTTTCTTATTGTTGTTTAGTTGCTAATATCTATAATCATGCAGGAAGGACTTTGCGTTTTTGCCATTTTTTTTTGCTTTTGGGAATTTACTCTCATCTTGTTCCTACCATATGGTGACCTAAGACTTGGATTAGTGGAATTATCTAGATACATTTGTAGAAATGTGATTCGTAAAATGAGATTGATTTTTCAGCAGTTTTTATATGCACTTTCCATTGTTACATATGCCAAGATAACGGTCTCTCTCTCTCTCTCTCTCTCTCTCTCTCTCTCTCTCTCTCTCTCTCTCCCTCTCTCTCTGCTAGAAATAGCAGCATGATGTGTTTCAAATCACATCCTACCATCCTGAATGAAGAAAAAATGGAAAAGATATAACGAACAATGTGTTCTGGAATGATATGTGTAGTCATAGCTAGAGTACCTTTAATTATAGGTCCATCCTATAATGGTTGGCCTGGAATTAGATAACAACACATCAATAGAGGCTAAATCTTAACCACACAGCCACAGATTGTGTGGTTAAGAAACTTGTTCCTCAATCATATGGCTTGGGGTTCAGTCCTATTGCATGGTTCCTTGGGCAAATGTCTTCTACTATATTCCTTGATGGACAGAAATTGAAACAAACCCGTTCTATACATATCTACATATATGTGTATGCATGCATGTTTTCACATGCGTGTTGTGTTTGTCCCCCACCACCTCTTGACTGGTGTTGGTTTGTTCATCTCCACTGAGTAGAGGACTAGACATGTACAGGTGTGCACTGAAGTTGCACCAGGCTTCAATTGTCTGTTTTGGCATGGCTTCTATGACTGGGTGCCTTTTCTAATGCCAACCGCTTTACTGAATGAACTGGGTGCTTTTTCTATGACATCATCAGCATAAGAGCTTCAATATGGCATCAGCACTGGTGCTTTTTATGTAATAGTCCAATGGATTGAAATCTGGAAATTAGGAAGCCAAATGTTAGGGGTTATGTGATCATGAAAATTTTCAGCCATCCATTCCTGTGTTACTAGAGCCATGTGTGATAGTGTAGAGTCTTACTGAAACACATATGGCCTTCCATTGTACACACTGTCTATCCAGAGCTTAACAATTATTCCCAAGACCTCAATGTAAGGCCTTGTGGAAAGAAGTAAGGTGGCATCACATGTTCTTCATTGCTGACAACCCCTAAAACCATGACAGTTGCAGGAAATTTTGTATGCATAACACTTGGAACTTCAGAAGGGTCTGCACGTAACCATCTGTCATTTCTTCTGTTAACTTTTTGATCTTGGTCAAAGTTTTTCTCATTTGAGAAAAGCCAATCAAATCTGCTGGATTTTCCAGTTTGTTTAAGAGCCTTTTAGCTCTGATGTAGTGATTTTCTTTTGCTTTTTCTAACAAATTGACCTTCCCTCATCATATAAAACTTATATCTGATGTCTTTGTGGACATCATTTCTGATTGTTCCTTCTGACATATGGAGACTTTTTGCAATTGACCCCATGGACTTTCTGGGATTGGAAACAATGGTCTGTTGAACTTGCTGGATAAATTCAGGTGTTCTGATGATTTCAGAGCGTTTAGAATGCTTTTTCTGCTTTGATACTGGTGATACATTTCCATATTCAGTCTCTAGCTCCTTACAAACTTTGCAGATGAAAGATCTGGCAATTTTTAAAACTCGAGATATTTCTAAATCACTATGCTCAGCCTTTATAACCACAATAACAGAATGCCTCTTCATTTCATGAGTAAGCTGTGTATCTGCCATCATTATTTTCTGAAACAAAGATTATACAGAATTAGCAAAAAATGCAGCAATGACCCCAAAAAGGTATGTCCTCAAATACCTTACACACCTTGTGTGTGTGTATATATATATATATATATATATATATATATATATATATATATATATATATATATATATATAATTAAATTGGTATCATTATCATTATAATGGTAATAATAAAGTGGCTAGCAAGTTTATACCTTTATAGGTAAAAATACAAACAAAATTCAGTAGGATATTAAAATATCACTTGCTATAAAAAGAGTTATCACTGTAAAACCACACATTACTCACTTTCAAAATACACACGGTGAGTGCAACGAATATAACAGAAATAGGCTTACCTTGTATAAACTACAGAAGTAAGGAATATGTATATTCCAAAATCAATTGATTTCACTTTCTGTATGAAAAGCATACTAAAACCTTGTCAACCATACTTAACATTTATTTCTAAAATATTCATCACATTACACCATGTGCGTTCTTTCATTTGAAACACAATAGGCTTCTACACAGTTTCTTATTTCTTTATTGTGCACAAGGGGCTAAACATAGAGGGGACAAACATGAACAGACAAAGGTATTAAGACGATTACATCGACCCCAGTGCATAACTGGTACTTAATTTATTGACCCCGAAAGGATGAAAGGTAAAGTCGACCTCGGCAGAATTTGAACTCAGAACGTAAAGACAGACGAAATACCGCTGAGCATTTCGCCCAGCTTGCTAATGATTCTGCCAGCTCGCTGCCTTCAACACAGTTTCTGTTTACCAAATTTATTTGCAAAACATTAGTCAATCTGAGGTTATGGTAGAAGACACTTGCCCAAGATATCCCACAGTGAGACTGAACCTGAAACCACCTGGTTGCAAAGCAAGCTTTTTAACCACACACCCATATCTGCATGACTCCAATACAAATCTGAACTCTTAACTGAAAGGTATGAAATTAAATACATCAATTATAGTAATCAGTTACTAAGTCATTAATCTACCATAGGATCTCCTTTGATGTGATTACTTGGTCAGTTGTCTAGCTATGTCTTGCTCATTTAAGGAGACAGAATTTTTAACACCACTTAACAATCAATGAATACTCGATGGGGTGAAAAGTGTTGTGTGTTGTCAGCAAACGGCATCGTTGGAAGTTGTGTAGTTTGGCCTCAAAATGTTGGACTTCGCAGATGAGATAGCATGGAATCGAAATGACTTGTGATTTACTGAACTATAGCTTCTATCCAACCCACACCTTACCAATATAGAGGAAAATGGTTGTTAAATCAGTGTTAATGATGACTTCAAGACAGAAGAGGTTAATTTGAGGGGGAAAAATTCATTGCTGAATTAGCATTTTTACAGACTTAATTAGAAAGTTTTGTTAGCTCAAAATTAGAATTAGTTTTTTTACTTTGCAAAATAAGTTAGAAGTGATTTCTTCTGGATAACTGGATCTTAGAGGATTTTAAAATACATTTCTTTCTTTCTTTCTTTCTTCTATTATATATATATTATTAATGTTGTTGTTGTTCTTCTTCTTCTTTTTATATTATTATTATTATTATTATTGATTGGGAAGTCTTTGAGAAGTGTTTCATCACTGTTATTATCATTTCATTATCATTGCATTCAGTGTTAACCTCATAATTTTATCATTATTATTATTATTATTATTATTATTATTATTATTATCATTATTATTAATAATCTTTCTTTTGCCAAATAGTTATCATTTTGTATTTTACCTAATGATAATCAATGTATAAATTTCATTAATGTCATCCGAATGACTCCAACTTATATTTTCTTGCCTCTTTATAAATTACTCACTAGTCTATCTAACACTTTCGTGTATTATTCATATATTTCATTCTCATTAAATGAAGATGATGATCATGAGAATGATGATGATGATGGAGATGATGACAATGATGATGATAATGGTGTCAATGGCAACGGTAATGGTAATGATGAAGAAATTTTGGTTAACTGAGAGATTTCTTGTGGGTGGAATATGGTATTGAAAGTACAGAGCAGAGATCCAGTATTGTTTGTGAATATGTGAATACAATAAGAAATGGCAGACAAAGAGAAGAGAATGGTTTATAATGAATGATAGGTTGTATTTTTTGTTTTTTGAATAAAGCAACATTTCAAACTCTTTTTTTTTGTTTTTAGAAAATTTCAGAAATTGAAAAAACAAAATGTTCTATTTATCTCATACATGTTTGGAAAATTGTCATTGTTTGACGTTTGTGGTTAAAAACATATTTCAAAGGGGAAAGCTCTATGTACTTCAGGTTGAGGAGAATAAAAGTTGTGATATTCATGCCTTTCCTGAAGCCATACATTATGTAAATAAACTCAAGGGAATTTAGCCACAACTGGGAATTAAAGCCAAGTCATAACACTGGCTTACCAAAAATATAATGCCTACCTTTTTAAGACTGATGTATGGTCTTGGTTTGCTAGAAGACTACCTTTTTTTGTATGAGGCTAAAATGTAGCTTCAAGCAACTGTTAGGAGTATATCTACCATGCAATTGTTTCTCAACATGGGGTACTAACACATGGAGGGCATGTTGGGAATGTATAAGTAACAAATACAAATTTAACTTCACTTGCCTTTGAATATCTGTATAGAACATTTAAGGAGGAGGGCTGACCATTTTAACTTGTCATCACCGAGGGGATGCTGGACTAGCAGAAGGTTGGGAAACATCATCATTGTCATCATCATCATCATCATCGTAATATCTACTTTTCTATGCTAGCATGGGTTGGACAGTATTTGTTGAGGTGGATTTTCTGTGGCTGGATGTCCTTCCTGTCATCAACCATCGCTTGTTGTCATGGATGAGTGGAAACAAAAACACTGATTACATGATAGTGATCCACTCACAAGGCTTTGATTGAACTGGGACTATGAGAGAAGGCACTTGCCCAAGGTGCCATGTCGTGGGACTGAACCTAAAACCATGTGATTTGGCCATGCTTGTGCCTATTATACATTGTGGAAATTGTCAATATACTGTAAAGCTTGAGTAATTTATAGATTCAAAAAGTAAATGCTGAGCATACTTTCAATTACTCATTTTCATTTAGTGGAGGAAGAACATCTAGAGTCAGTTCAAATTCTGTTTCTCACAATGCAGAGGTTGAGGTGGTTGAAACTATTTGGGAATTCTGCAAGCTAAGAAGTATTAACAACAAAAAAAAAAAAAAGAAAAGAAAAAAAACCGAGAAAGTTTGACATTGTTGCAGTCTTAGGGATAAATATTTGGACAAAGTGTTTGAGTGCAACATTTTGGTGATGAGAGACACTCTTCCCTAAGAAACTACAGCTTTTAGTTTATCATTGATATCTATTTTAGAAAACCAAACTTAACCAGCTGAAAATATCTGTCCAATTTTCTTATACTTGCCCTACCAACTTGTCTCTCGTATTATAAACAATAAACAGATACTGTATCTATAATAAACAGATACGGCAGAAGAGATAAAATAGTGTACAGTTTCTATGCTTTATATTTTTTTAATTCTATATTATTGCTCTTTATTTTCGTTAAAAAAAATATTTGATGAATGTTTTGGGTCTCATTCCACATAATG
Source organism: Octopus bimaculoides (assembly GCF_046866305.1). NCBI lineage: Eukaryota > Metazoa > Mollusca > Cephalopoda > Octopoda > Octopodidae > Octopus > Octopus bimaculoides. Next base: position 63,230,456 of record NC_142938.1, on the reverse strand, counting down.
AAGCTGTTCTTGTTGCATTCATTTTTAGTCAAAACCCTTTGTCATAACATTCTTCTATCTGCTACATTGTTTTCTTTAATGCTTTGAAAGATGAAATAAACACCATCACAAAATCTTACTTAAATATTTTTCTATGGTTCTGGGATATAACTGTAATTTTATTCTTAGTCGTTCACTATCATCAATACAATGGTAGCAGAAGCTATGGCTATAAGTCTATTCCTTCTCTAACTTCTATCTCTCATAACAGTTTTTGGTCTTTCTTTTCATTGACCTCTATATCCATAAATAACTACATCCATAAATAACATAATGTTGATCTTTATGGATATGCAGTACAGTTTGAAATTTTATTAAGCTTTATGCCAAAATCTGGAAAAGCTGCCAGATATTGTTTCCACTATCCTGGAGAGAGTGAAATCTTACTTTGCAAGATATTCCAATATTTTTCTTCCCTCCTTACCAAAACTGTGTTAATGGTTTGTTATTACAGTTTGGTGACTTAAATAGATAACAGGATTTCACAACCAGCTTTTGTACTGCATTGGGGCTTTTAAATACTGTTGATGACTTATTGTATTGGTTCTGCCCTTGTTTTCTGAAAATCTTCCTGGAAATTGATAAATAAATAAAAAAGACAAAACAATCCAGGATCCAATCATTCTAATATTCAATAGTTTCTCCACCAAAATTTTGCAAAGTTAATCTTTTATCTTTTATCTTTTAATTGTTTCTGTGATTGGACTGTGGCCATGCTGAGGCACCACCTTAAAGGGTTTAAATGAACAAATTGACCCCAGTACTTATTCTATCAGTTTCTTTTACCAAAATCACTAAGTTACGGGGACATAAACAACCCAACCTTAGTTGTTAAGCAGTGGGAGTGGGACATGCACACACACACACACACACACACACACAGAAGCTTCCACACAGTTTCCAATCTACCAAATTTACTCACAAGGCAGTGGTCAACTTGAAGATAGAGTAGACGACTACTACATAAGATGCCATGCAGTTGGGACTGAACCCAAAACCATAGGGTTGCAAAGTGAGCTTCTTAACCACACAGCCATATCTGTGCCTAAGAAGAAATTTTTTTTTTTTTCTTTTGAAATTATCTCAGTTCTTAAAGTATTTTTACTGTCAAAGAAGATAATGAATGACAAAAATGGTACTGCAGGAATCAAATTCTGATTTAACCCTTTTGTTGCCATGTTTCTCTTAAAATACACTGGTTTTCTTTTAATAAATGTTGGAAATAATAATTTAGTAAAATAATTTTGCCCTTATTAAGCTGATGTTTGGAACAGAAATAAACAGGAAATTTTGGTGGAAAGCTTTAATTTAGGGTCACCTTAAAACAGGAAGCTTGTATCATAAAACCAGCAGTATTTTGATACCAGGTATGTTGGTATCAAAAGGGTTAAAATCCTGCTTTGTATTTGTTTCTTAACCAATTTCATTTCCATGTTGTATTTAGTGACATTACTTAAAATTCTGCTTACGTTGACTTTGCTCCTCATTTTCCTTTAAAATAACCAATTCCTTCTCCATGTAGTATTTGGTGACATTCTGACTTAAAATCCTGCTTGGGTTGACTTTTCTCTTCATTTTTCTTTTAATCAATCGGTTCCTTCTCCATGAGGTTCCAAGTGACATTTGGGCTTAAAATCCTTCTGGGCTTGACTTTGCTCTTCATTTTTTGTTTAATTTACCAAATCTTTCTCTATAAGGAATTTAGTTAGATTCTGAATTAAAATCCTTCTGGGGTTGACTTTGCTCTTCATTTTTTGTTTAATTTACCAAATCTTTCTCTATAAGGAATTTAGTTAGATTCTGAATTAAAATCCTTCTGGGGTTGACTTTGCTCTTCATTTTTTGTTTAATTTACCAAATCTTTCTCTATAAGGAATTTAGTTAGATTCTGAATTAAAATCCTTCTGGGGTTGACTTTGCTCTTCATTTTTTGTTTAATTTACCAAATCTTTCTCTATAAGGAATTTAGTTAGATTCTGAATTAAAATCCTTCTGGGGTTGACTTTGCTCTTCATTTTTTGTTTAATTTACCAAATCTTTCTCTATAAGGAATTTAGTTAGATTCTGAATTAAAATCCTTCTGGGGTTGACTTTGCTCTTCATTTTTTGTTTAATTTACCAAATCTTTCTCTATAAGGAATTTAGTTAGATTCTGAATTAAAATCCTTCTGGGGTTGACTTTGCTCTTCATTTTTTGTTTAATTTACCAAATCTTTCTCTATAAGGAATTTAGTTAGATTCTGAATTAAAATCCTTCTGGGGTTGACTTTGCTCTTCATTTTTTGTTTAATTTACCAAATCTTTCTCTATAAGGAATTTAGTTAGATTCTGAATTAAAATCCTTCTGGGGTTGACTTTGCTCTTCATTTTTTGTTTAATTTACCAAATCTTTCTCTATAAGGAATTTAGTTAGATTCTGAATTAAAATCCTTCTGGGGTTGACTTTGCTCTTCATTTTTTGTTTAATTTACCAAATCTTTCTCTATAAGGAATTTAGTTAGATTCTGAATTAAAATCCTTCTGGGGTTGACTTTGCTCTTCATTTTTTGTTTAATTTACCAAATCTTTCTCTATAAGGAATTTAGTTAGATTCTGAATTAAAATCCTTCTGGGGTTGACTTTGCTCTTCATTTTTTGTTTAATTTACCAAATCTTTCTCTATAAGGAATTTAGTTAGATTCTGAATTAAAATCCTTCTGGGGTTGACTTTGCTCTTCATTTTTTGTTTAATTTACCAAATCTTTCTCTATAAGGAATTTAGTTAGATTCTGAATTAAAATCCTTCTGGGGTTGACTTTGCTCTTCATTTTTTGTTTAATTTACCAAATCTTTCTCTATAAGGAATTTAGTTAGATTCTGAATTAAAATCCTTCTGGGGTTGACTTTGCTTTTCATTTTACTTTTAATCATCTAAATCCGTCACCAAATTTAAAACCACATGACAATGTTAGGCATTATTTCAACGGCGTTAAGTGGTCAATGACATTTCGGTGAAACAAGTACCTGACTTGATTCTCAGTAACCTTTTAGGGTCCACATCACTTACATCACTGATATCCTCAAAAAAAAAAAAATACAAATATCTCAACCTCCCATTTCTTCCTTCTTTGAAACTGAGGTGTCATTACTTGGTGTGTGTTTTTTGTTTTTTTTCTTTTATATATATATATAAAAAAAAAAACATAATTTAATATTCTGCTTCTTCTGTGGCTTGACGACACATTAGCATAACGGCATTCAATGTTCCACGGTTGAATGGCATATTACTGTAATAGCTGTAACAACAACATTCAATATTCTTTCATCTCCCATCATTTTTCATGTAGGCGTCAGTTCTTTCAACTGACAAAATTTCCAGAGAAATATGATCCAAGAAATGAGAAATCGTTGAGAAGGCTTTCATCATTATTGTTATCATCATCATCATTGTTATCATCATATTCACTGTTATCCTCGTAATTTTATTATCATCATCATCATCGCTATTATTATTTCCATGCATTACTGAATCTAATTTACAAGAATGAAGATCCTGTACAGCTAGCATCTAAAGCAGAGTAATCGGCTATGATCAAGCTAATCTTATTGACAATAATCTTCTCTAAATGCTTTTTTCCCATTGCCTTAATGCTGAAAGGTCAAACTGAGGTTGTCTAATAAGCATTTCTTTCTTTTATTTAATTTCTTTTCAACTATTTCTACTGCACTCTTTAATGATATCCCTCTCAATTGGTTAAAACCAAGATTAACAGTATTTTCTTTCTTTTTTTCTTTCTTTCCTCTCCTCCCTCTCTCTCTCGCTATCTTTATATTTCTGCCTGTCCCTCTCTCAAAGAGGAAATTTCTCCAGATATAACATCACTTTTGTCGTTTTTATGTTTTATTTTTATTTCTTTTATTTCTTCTTGCCTGCATGCAATCAAGCCCGATAACCCCTAACCCAACACTGTTTGTTCAGCTTGTTATACAGTTGCTTCTCCTCATCTCATCTGTTTAGTTTTAAAAATTGGAAAAAAAAAAAAAGAAAAAATTCTTAGTAAAACGGCCATAATTTCTCAGCTGATTCTTTAACTTTGGTTTGTGACTCTCATTTTAGTTCAGCTTATTTCACTTATATCACTAGCATCCTCTGTAAAAACGGTAAAAATGTGAACATCACACTTTCCTATTTGCCTTCTTTTCAAAGTGTTTAGCTTTGCCTCTGTTACAGATAACGCAGTCTTTTGATGTGCTGCCTCTGACTATGCCTTTCCTTGCATAGTACAAGAAAAAAGGTTTCCCAGCAAAGATCATTGTCGAGTAGTACAAGGACCTAAATTCACAAGTCATACCATGAAAGGTTACCCTGTCATCTGATGCATAATCTTGTATCTGCTCCTTTCCCACCCCATTTGTAACTAGTCTCCTTTCTATCAACTTCTTATGAAGCTACTCATATGAATACATGCATGACTCAACTCTGGTTAGCAACTATTGAAGAGCCGAGCCATGGTTTCGTCTACCTTTGCCTCCACTCAAAGCATTCCCTTCAAAACTATGGGAAGTGCTAATGAAAACCAGAATTAATCCATTGAATGATTCCCACTTCTCCATACCCCAATATTCCTGGATTACCCAACTTTTCATATTAACATTCCAAATACAGATCATTTTTCCATTCTATCATCTGTCTTCCATCAGTGTTTCTTTTTCTTTCATATTCTTTTCTTTTAAAACAGGCCTCCCTTTTAGAGAGAAAGATAGATAGATATATATATATATAGAGAGAGAGAGATAGAGAATGAGTGAGTGAATAACAGGATGCGTGTATGTTATAGATAGATGCATATATGGCTGGGTGGTTAAGAAGCTTGCTTTGCAATGCCATGGTTTTAAGTTCATTCCGCTCTGTGCAGCACCTTGGGCCTTCTACTATAGCCCCAGGCTAACCAATGCCTTGTGAGTGAATCTCGCTGACATAAAATTGTGTTGTGTGGAAGCCCTGGAAACCCATCATATATGCGTGTGTGTGTGTGTGTGTTTGCTCACCACCTGACAACTGAAGTTGGTTTGTTTACTTCCCCTTAACTTAGCATTTTGTCAAAAGAGACTAATAGAATAAGTACCAGACTTAAAATAAGTCCTGGAATCGGCTTGATTGATCAGAGCCTGCAAGGAAATAGGCTCCAGCTTGGCCACAGTCCAGTGACTGAAAGAAAAAGTAAAAGAAAAATATGAAAATCTGGTCTTGATGCTATACAGTATCTTACACTCCCTTTCTTTTAGGGTTCATACACTTTCTTTTAGGGTTCATACAGTTTTCAATCCTTCCAGGGATAATCAAATATATATTAGAATACTTGACTTCATTCAGTTCAATACATTCATCTTTTAAGTTGTATAGCCTTGTAAAAAAAAACATTATTGTTACAATTGAGAATTGCAGTGAGTATGCAGACAGTAAAGAGCCAGACTACATACATGTGCAGCGTCATCATCATCATCACCATTTTAATGTCCACTTTTCCATGCTTGGATAGAGTTTTTCAAAGCAGATTTTCTATGGCTGGACATTCCTTCCTGCCACCAGCCCTCACCTGTTTCCAAGCAAGGTAATATTTCCTCATGGCCACACATTTTTGTGCAGAATACTGGAAATGAAAGACATTCGTTTGCAACAACCATGTAAAGTCAAGGCTAACAGACACAAACCACACACTTATACATATGCAAATACACATCTTTTTGAGGTTGATAAAGTAAGTACCAGTGTGGTACTGAGGTTAATATAATTGACTATCCCCTCCCCCAAATTTCAGGCCTTGTGCCTGTGGTAGAAAGGATTATAATTATTATTATTATTATTATTATTATTATTATTATTCAGTAGTTTTATTTTTATAACGTGCTTTCACTGCACTACCGAGCAGAGCTCTGTGTGCCTTGGGCATGTGCTGTAATTTGCTGTAAGGCTCTTATGGTTACTGTATTGAAAGTGCTTTACATAGGATGTGTGTGGTGCCTAGTAGTGCTATTTTCTGTATGTTATATATATTTGTTAGCTGTGGTGTTTTTGCTTTGTGCTTGTCTGAATATTTTATCATACCTAATGTGCCCACTATGAGAGGAATTGTTTCTGTTTTTACCTCTATTTCCAGGTCTTTGTATTTTGAAAGTTTCTCCATTTCTTTTAGAGAAATGTTGTCATCTGTTGGTATTGATACATCAATTAGAAATCATTTTTTTTTCTTCATGATCTCTAACAACTATATCTGGCCTATTGGCCTTAATTTCTCTATCTGTGTGAATTTGCATATCCCATAGTATTGTTGTTTTCTAATTTTCTGTGACCTTTTCTGGCATGTGCCTATACCATCATTTTTCTGGTGTTATTCCATAGTGTTGACATAGCTTCCAGTGCATTATTATTATTATTATTATTATTATTATTATTATTATTATCAAGGTGGTGAGCTGGCAGAATCGTTAGCACCCTGAGCAAAATGCTTAGCGGCATTTCATCTGACTTCCATGTTTTGAGTTCAAATTCTGCCAAGTTTGACTTTGTCTTTCCTCCTTGTGTTGATTAAATAAGTACCAGTTGAATACTGGGGCCAATGTAGTTGACTTAACCCCCTCCCTGAAATTGCTGGCCTTGTGCCTAAATTTGGAACCATTATTATTATTATTATTATTATTATTATTATTATTATCATTATTATAAGAATATGTGAATCAATCAATATCTTACATGGAAAACAATCGATCGATTTTTCAATGTTCAAGTTGGGACGGTTCTTCTGTCTACAAGGAATGAGGACACTGCTAGAGTTTACCAATACATTGACAACAACTCATTTTGACTGACTGAATGAATGAATGAAACATCTGAATGTTTCCAACAAAACACCCACTAGGTGCAATGTGTTTTGATGTTGTTTCTGTGAAGGTAGACTTCTAGCTTTTTCTTCGTTTTGCCAGTACTATGGGTTCCGTTTTTTTTTTCTTTTTTTTAATATTATTTTTTAATATTTTTTTTTTTAACTAGAGAAAGGAAAAGCTTAGAGTTGTAAGCTTTTTAAAGGTCAGCCTGAATCAAGATGCCTCTGGCAGATTCATTGCTTTAAATTTCAAAATAAATAAATATATAAATAAATAAAACCTAAATAAATGAATGCAAGAATTAGAAAGTTATCAGAATAGATGGAATGTGTTCTATATAACTGTAGTGTGAAAGAACATGACAAAGGCAATCAAACAATGAAGATGATTGAAGCAGCCATTAAAGAGCAAAGGGCATTCGGTAAAAAGAGAAAAAAAGCATGGTGGGTGGATGACTAATTCAGAAAGAAACAAATTCTTTTTAAGCAGGCGCCATGAAAGAGATGTAGAATCTGTACAAAAAAAAAACATTAGGAATAATTTCAAAAAAAACAACAGCTAAAAGCAACTAATAAAATTGGTTATATGTTACATGTGTTAGTTAAATATAAAAGAGGTATATGGAGTTGTCTAATGTTACTGGAACAACATTATATGAATTCTGATGAAACAACACTAAAAACTAATCTCTGATTTATACAACCACCCCACCCCTCTCTCTGCTACTGATTCATCTTGGCTTCCTTGTGTGTATGAGTGCATGTGTGTGTGTGTATATATATATATATTTATATATGTTTATATATATATTTATATGTTTCTATATATATTATATATATACGTTTATATATATATATATATAAGTTTATATATATATATATATATATATATATATATATATGTTTATATATATATATATATATATATATATATAATATATATA
>NC_142938.1:63214430-63219430 GCF_046866305.1 Octopus bimaculoides | reverse complement strand
GCTGAGAAGACTTAGAAGCGTAAATTCAGAGCAGAAATAGAGTGAAGCCTCACCTTCCAATAAATGTATGCCTGTGTGAATGCTTGTTTGTGTGTGTGTGTGTGTGTACACAAATCCATATGATATTAACTGGCATAACTTCATCCTTACCTTTCTTGCTTCTCGACATTGCCCTAACTCTATAAATCTTCATCAACTCATCTATTCTCATTAACTATGTATCTCCAACATTATCTTCTTTCTCGAGACACCCCTCCACATACCCCCTTGTCTCTCTCTCTCTCTCTCTCTCTCTCTCTTACAATACACGCTTCTCTGTCAAACTTTCCTCCTTCTTTTCTTCTCTCTTTTCAGTATTACTCTATATTGTCTCTAATCTCCTGTTGAACATTTTCACTCACCCTCTTACCCAATCTTTTATTCTGCTGACCATTGCTTTGCTATGCAAAATCATCAGCTCTTAGATCACCATATTAACTATTCTGAGCTCATTCTTCCTTCTCATAATTTTGAATCCAAGTCAGTCATTTCAAAATACGTGCACAATGACCTTTCTTCTGTCTTCACCTGTACACATTGACTTTTCCCTTATCCGAGACTGTACCCAGTGACCTTTTTCTTATCTGCGACTGTACCCTTTTTCTTATCTGCGACTGTACCTTTTCCAGTACACAGTGACCTTTGCCATTAAACAGTTCAGAATGACCTTCTTTATACCTTAGACTGCACATGATAGTTTTACCTCTGTCTTAGACTGTACTCAGTGACCTTTCTCATTTGGCTGTACTCAGTGACCTTTCTTATTAGACTATACTCAGTGACCTAGTACTTCAAACAGCACCAAGTGACCTTTCTTCTTAGACTGAATTCAATGATATTTTTGGCACCTTGGATTGTCTTTAATGCCCTTCCTTCAATGTTCTATGAACTACAGGAAAATAAATCTTCAATAACTGCAGTTTGGTGTATGTAACACCAAGTTTGGAATGCTAAAAGATTGAGTTGTTTTTCTTAATAAGGATTATAGGAAAACATAATCAATATTCACCAAAATGCAGAATTAGTTATTTGAGTCAGGTATTAAAATAACCTCTTTATGAATGGTGGTGGGGAGTAGCTGTTGAATCTGTCTTTCGCAGAATGCAAAACATGTTTACTTGGAACTACTGTAGACAGCTGAAAGTCCATATTAGATGAACAGAACCTGTATAATCAGGAAAAATAAAAAAATATTTTGTCAAAATAATGAGCTTAGAAAGAAGTCATCTCAAATTGTTTACCATTTGTCATACTGAAGAATATATAGAATTTAAGATAGGTTATGCACTAAATTAGAAACATTCATTTTTAAAGAAATTAAGAAATTATATATATATATATATACGCTTAACACAAACTTTTAACCCTTTTTTTAAACCTAACAAAACTCTCAACTCTCATGCATCCTTATTTTTCCTACCAGTTTATACATGAACTACTATTGAACTTCAAAAGCTCAAAGACAATATAATGTATGGGTATATTTATTTTTTTATATATTATTGTTTTATATATTATTTTCTTCATTTTGTACTTCTTTGTGAAAAAACATTTTCATTCTCCTTCTTGATAATTTGCTTTTCGCAATGAAAACCGGTTAGAAGAAATCTTTATTAAAATATGCTTCCAGTTTAGCATTCTGGCTTTTTTTCATTTTCCTATATATATATATATATATATATATGATTATTTTTAGGTTTTAAGTTGTTTAGCTGGACACTGTAAGGTAGCGCTAAGTATTTTGTGGATTGAGCCCAAATTTATGAATTTACCAAATCACTTTGGTTAGTAACTAATAATGCTCTTGAGAGAATTGAGAATGTCACACATGTATTTGTCTCTTAGCAGAAACCACTTTCTGTTAATCTAGTGACATCCATATAAGGAAATCAATATGAGCGTTAGAATGATAGCTGTAGCACCAAGGATAGGCAGCACAATATAGCTTATAGAATTCGATTCAGTGTCATATATACTTCATATACTTATTACGTTCTGTGTTCAAATTCCACTGAGGTCAGCATTGCCTTTCATCCTTCCAGGGTTAATAAAATTAGCATCTGCTGAACACTGGGACTTACATAATTGACTTGCCCGCTCCCTTCAAAATTGCTTGCCTTGTATGTAAACTAGAATGAACCATTATATTATTATCATGTTTATTATTGTTATTAAGGCAGCAAGCTAACAGAATTGTTAGCACGCTGGCAAAATTCTTAGCAGCATTTCATCCATCTTTACGTTCTGAGTTGAAGCTTCACCAAGGTTGACTTTGTCTTTCTTCCTTTCAGGGTCAATAAAATAAGTACCTGTCAAACATTGGGGTCTATGTAATTGACTCAACCCCACCCCCAAAATAACTGGCCTTGTACCAAAATTTGAAACCATTATTATTATTATTATTATTATTATTATTATTATTGAGTGAGAGAGCAGTGCATGTCATCAAAGTGACACAGGGGTAAAATATACAAAACCCAGTATACCCATCATAATTATCCATCTGATAAGGGTAGGCCAAGTACATGCATCACAACCATATGTGCACGACATGGTCATCTCATATCAAGATAAACAGCACATGACCTTGCAGGTGGGGCCCAGTTAGAATTTTCTTCAGGTCGAGTAGCCCATCCTGCTTAAGTCCCTGAATAGGGGTTGTTTAATGATGTTGAAAGAAACACCTGTTTCCAAAGGTGAATTATCCAAACCCCAAAGAATTCCTCTCAACACATGAGTATGATGCTCCCCCACTACTTCTGCTCATGATCAGAGATGCACATATCGTCAGCCACTAAGGGACATGCTCAACTGGTTAAGGTCAAACAACTGACAAGCAAATCTGTGCTATTGAGCAGAATATTTGCTGTAGCCCGTCTTTTACATGAAGACAAAACAATGTACATAACAACACTTCCAATCAGTTAAGATAAGAAGCCATGAGAGCCACTGCCTGGTACTGCATCCGGGCATTTATTATTATTATTATTAATGTTGTTGTTGTTGTTATTATTAAGGCAGCAAGCTGGCAAAATTGTTAGCATGCTGGACGAAATGCATAGTGGTATTTTGCTACATTCTGAGTTCAAATTCTGCCAATGTTGACTTTGCCTTTCATCCTTTCGGGGTTCGATAAATTAAGTACCAGTGAAACACTGGGATCGATATAGTCAACTATCCCCCTTCCCAAAACTTTGGGCCTTGTGCCTTCAGTAGAAAGGATTATTATTATTATTGTTGTTGTTGTTGTTGTTGTTGTTGTTGTTGTTGTGGTGGTGGTGGTGGTGGTGGTGGTGGTGGTGGTGGTGGTGAGCTGGTAAAATTGTTAGCATGCTGGACGAAATGCTTAGTGGTATTTTATCTACCGCTATGTTCTGAGTTCAAATTCTGCCGAGGTCAACTTTGCCTTTCATCCTTCCGAGGTCGATAAATTAAGTACCAGTGAAACACTGGGATCAATGAAATCGATTAGTCCCCTCCCCAAAAATTTTGGACCTTATGTCTATAGTAGAAAAGATTATTATTATTATTATTATTATTATTATTATTATTATTATTGTCCTTAGGATGGCAAGCTGGCTTAATTATTAGCACTCCAGGTAAAATGCATAGCAGCATTTTGTTCATCTTTATGTTCTGTGTTTGAATGCTGCCAGGGCTGTCTTCATCTTTCCAGGGTCGATAAAATAAGTACCAATTGAGCACTGGGCTCAATGTAATCAATTTACCCCTTCCCCCAAATTGCTAGCCATGTGCCAAAATTTGAAACCATTATTATTATTATCATTATTGTTTTAGAATTGTTTAGATTGATGTATTTGAGAGATTCTCCACTCCTTATACACTGACAAGTTATCGATTAATTGCTTTCGCTGTTTTAGTGTTTTTCACTTTAACACATTTTGTCATATATGTGGGGTTTTTTTTTTTAATGTTTTTTTTTCTTTGTATTAAAGGTAAATTAATGCTTTTAAAATATAAAATATCTTATTTAAAACTAATAGTTGTAAACAAAGATTTTTCTGACTTACTTTTATTTACGATGCACTAAAGTAATAATATCTCTCTCTCTCTCTCTCTCTTTCCTCCCAACCACCCACATAGTATTTTAGCTTTGCCGTTTCTTTCCCCAGTCTGTGAGCATTAATTGAATATTATTGTAGCTGGACATAAAATACTTTCTGCCCATTTCTATTTAAATCTTTCTTCTTACCATTTTTTTTTTTTTTCAAACTTCAATTAGAACAATCAGGAAAGAAGAGTCTTGCTTATTTATGATAAGGACAAATCTTTTATTTCCAGCAATGAAAATAAAAAATACAGAACACATGACACAGAGCGAGAGAGAGGGGGGGGGGAAGGGCAGGCAGAAGAAGAATTTGAAAATAAGCTAATGGAGAGACAAATGAATATTTAAGATGTCCAATTTTAAATGAATATTTAAAATGTCTAATTTTTCAATTATATTTCATCCTGAGAAAGCAGAATCTTGTGTCATATAAATTGCCATCTTTAATGTTACAGTAGTAAAATGACAAATTTGTGATTTTCATTTCAGCAAAAGTATAAGGAATGCCAATTGTGTAGAGATTAGATAATAATTAAAATCTTATCAGGCATGGAGATAATTAATCAATACAATAGTTTCTTGGCATCAAAGATTTTTCGCTTTCAGTGATTTGGAAAAACATTAAAGTTCTTTTGCTAGCCATTAGAAGGAAATTCTCCATTCAGCTGTGATAATCAGATTTGCCTGTCAGCTATATTATGGGCCATTAACTTTCTCAAACTCCAACAGCATTCATAAAATATTCTTAACAAAACCCCTTTTAATGCTTCCAAATTTCAAGAGCAAATAAACAGGCGCCTTTATCTATTCCTTCTAGTATTTATTTATTTCTTTTGATTCCCATTTGTGGGCAAGAATAAATTCATCAGTATATAACAAGATTTCTAATAAT
>NC_142938.1:63164430-63209430 GCF_046866305.1 Octopus bimaculoides | reverse complement strand
TATCTATCTAATTATCTATCTATCCATCCATCCATCTATCTACCTGTCTTTCTATCTATGTCTGTCTATCGATCTATCCACCCATCTGTGCACGCATACACACACACACACACACACACACACACATGTACGCACACTCTTGAACATGTGTGAACTGGTGGGCGTGTACATATGCTTCCATGTATCTGCTTGTGCATACTCACATGTTCTTTTGTACATACAAGCACACCAGCTCCTATACTTACACAGGAATATTATTTCGTGCACAAACATGCATATACATACTCATTGTGTCGCTTTTTTGGTGTGAGTGTGTGTATCCGTCCATACACACACGTGAAACACTTGAATTCAAAAATCTGTCTTTCTTTGCCTTATTAATTTTATAAATGTACAGTACTATATGTTATTATAATCATATTATTATTATTATCATTATTATTATTATTAATGATGTTTCCGTTATTGATATCGACTTTATTGTTGTTGGCGTTGTTGTAATGTTATTAATATTATTTATATATTGATGCTTGTTCACGCTTGTGAACATACATTAACGAAGAAACAAACGAAAAAAAATGAAATGGTGAAAAATTCTTTTTGAAATTGAAAATTATATGAATAAATGTTTCCCTTTTGTTGCATTAGCCTTTTCTGATGTCAGCATCTGTAATTGTATTATCATCATCATCATTATTATTATCATTATTATTATTATTATTATCATTATTATTATTATTATTATCATTATTATTATTATTATTATTATTATTATTTATCACTGGTTATGACTGTTTGTGGTGGCGGCTCAGTTGAAAGAGAGCTCAAGTGAAGGTTGCTGTTGTTTAGCCCATGGTTGCTCTGATCTTATAGACCAATGATCAAAGACATTTCACCACTGACAACTTTGTATCTTTTTTTTTTTTTATCAGGCAAAGTGTATCTAGGACTACATTATCCAATGTAGCCTTCTATATTATTGTTGTTTAGCTTGCAAATCAGTTCTGATTAAGCTTACCTACTACAAAAATTCATTCAGGCCATAGCAATTTCGACTTTTTTGTTTTTTGTTCTGATGTAATGCACCTTGGACTACATCAATCAATGTGTCCTTCATATTTTAAGATTGTAAGCTGTGCTTTGATGAAGACTTAGCTACTATTTTGAGGAGAGGGAGTTAGTCAGTACCAGTGAACCCCACCTCCTAGTAGATAGCTGATTCTGTATTTTGTCAAGCCCTGGAGGATGAAAAACAAAGTTGACTTCAGCAGAATTTGAACTCAGAATATTAAGTGCTGGAACATGCACCGCAAAGCATTTATTCAGATCACTGCCTTTAATAATTGTTCCGAATTTAGGAACAAAGTCAACAATATCAAGGGGAGGGTTTTGCTGATACTGTCTTTTATCAATGCCCAGAGAAATAAAAGCAAAGTTTATCTTGGCAAGATTTGAACTCAGAATGTAAAGACCCAGAAAAAATACCACCAAATATATTTTTCGTATGTTCTAATAATTCTGCCATCTCTGGGATAATTCATATCAATTTTAGACTCTCCCCACTTAATTGATCTTAATTTAGTATAAACAGCTCCTTCTCATTAAGCTAGGGTTGGTTTATAATGAACTTCACTACAAACCAAGTCTGTCATTTGGTTATGAACCAGCTGCTGCTAGTTTTACTAGCAACTGCAACAGGGTAGGCAAAGGTATATATCAGTGGTTCTCAATCATTTTTTTTTTATCTATGGACCTCTTTGATTTCTGTTTTATTTGGGTGAACCCTCATAGCCATTCAATGTTTAAAAAGGTTTATTATATTTTCATAATTAAATATCATTAGGAATTTATTAAAGAAGTTGTTAAAATATTTTGTGTAGTGTAGAAATCAGGAGTTGGCACTCCGTCACTTACGACGTCGAGGGTTCCAGTTGATCCGATCAACAGAACAGCCTGCTCGTGAAATTAACATGCAAGTGGCTGAGCACTCCATAGACACGTGTACCCTTAATGTAGTTCTCGGGGATATTCAGCGTGACACAGTGTGACAAGGCTGACCCTTTGAATTACAGGCACAACAGAAACAGGAAGTAAGAGTGAGAGAAGGTTGTGGTGAAAGAGTACAGCTGGGTTCGCCACCATCCCCTGCTGGAGCCTCGTGGGGCTTTTTAGGTGTTTTCGCTCAATAAACACTCACAACGCCCGGTCTGGGAATCGAAACCGCGATCCTATGACCGCGAGTCCACTGCCCTAACCACTGGGCCATTGCGCCTCCAGTGTAGAAATATAACCAACTTATTGCACATACATTTTAAGAAGAAAATCTTATGGGGACCCCCAAGGGATATATGGACCCTTTTTGAAAACCACTAGTATATATAAATGTTGCAACTGTGTGTATTATTCTCCTCCCATAATTCACATACCTGTCTTTGTATTTTTGTCTTTTAATTGTATCAATCTTTGGATTGCAGCCATACTGTGGCATCACCTGGAGAAGTTTTAGTCTAACGAATCACCTCTAGTGCTTATGGTTTTTTTTTTTTCTTAATTCTGGTACATAATTCTGTCACTCTTTTTTGCTGAACCTCTAAGTTATGGAGATGTTGACAAGCTGACACCAGTTGTCAAACGGTGATGAGGATGACAAACATTGACACAGACATATACATGTCACATACACACACACATCAAACACACACACACACACACATCAAGCACACACACACACACACATCAAGCACACACACACACACATCAAGCACACTCACACACATCAAGCACACACATCAAGCACACACACGTCAAGCACACACACTGGCATGCACCCATCCATACATATACATGTACACACACAGACACATATACATGTACACACACGCACAGACATGTACATGTACACACACACAAACACATATATAATTGATTATTTGTAAGATTCATCTGAACCAAGTTGTTTTAATAATAATGACTCCAAGTTAAAGATGAGACAAGCATGTCTGTATATGTACCATACACAGATACACATACACACATATATATATGACAGGCTTCCACACGGTTTCTGTCTACCAAATTCAGGCACAAAACATTGGTTGGCCTGGAGCAATAACAGAAAACACATGCCCAGGTTACCATGCAGTGGGTCTGAACCTGCAACCACATGAATGCAAACTGACCCCACTTAACCACACAGCCACGCCTGTGTTCGATTTTATGATGTTGTACAAAGATAAGATTTCAGTGAACAGCTTACAGTTCTGTGCAGAGGATTCCCTGTAGGAAATGGATTCATTTCCATGAAGCTATCAACAATACCTTTGCGAACATCACAATTTAACATTACTTCCCCATATATATATATATATATATATATATGTATGTATGTATGTATGTATGTATGTATGTATGTATGTATGTATGTATGTGTGTGTATATATATATATATATATGTATGTGTGTGTATATATATATATATATATATATATATACATGTATGTATGTATGTGTATATATATCTTGTGAACTGATTCAAGGCTGCAGTAGGGACTTTTCCATTAAACAAATCTAAAAAAAAAGAAAAAAGCTGCTTTTTCCTTTTCCATTTCTAGTTACAACATAAACATTTTTTTTTTTTCCAAGGGAAAAAGTGAGAATCACATTTTACCCACCTCTTTCTTTATAATGCAAAGGTTTTTTTTTTTTTTATGCTTTGGCAAGAAATTATTACTATTATTAAAAGAATGTGATGGATGGAATGGCAAGATTGATAGAGTCATGGATAAAATACCTTTTTTTTTTTTAATTCTTTTTGCTTCCTTTTCAAGTTTTTTGATCCTTTATATTTTCTAAGTTTGAATGTTGCTGAGCTCAACTTTGCTTTTCATCCGTCTTTTATTTTCAATAAAATAGGCACCAGTTAAGTACTGAGATTGATCTAATACACTGTTCCCTCTCCACAATATGTGTGTGTGTGTGTGTGTGCGTGTGTGTGTGTGTGTGTAGATGTGTGTGGATGTGTGTTTGTAGGTGTATGCATGTGTACGTATGTATATATATATACGTATGTATATGTGTGTATATATATATATATATATATATATATATATATATATATATATATATATATATATATGTGTATATGTACGCATCTATATTATATATGTGTGTATATGTATGTATATGTGTATATATATATATGTACTTATGCATGTATATGTGTATATTTATATATATATATATATATATATATATATGCACGTATACATGTATATATATGTATATGCATGTGTATGCATATCTTTATGTATGTATATGCATATATATGTATATGTTTTTATATGTGTGTATACATGTGTATGTATATATAGAACAGCTTTCCATTTAAATATGTCACAGGGAAAACATGACTGTCTTTAGTACAACATCCTTGTGTACGACATGTGCTGTTGCATGGTTGTGCTACATTTACATTGAATGCAAAGACTGGAAGGAAATTAGGGGAGCATGCTTTGTTTGATGTGCAATGTTTGTGTGCATAGCCATCAAGGTATTTATATGCTGTGAGGAAAAATAAAAAGGAAGCGGCAAGATGCTGTGCTGCAGATCTCATCCACTCCCATGCAAGCATTCCTAACTACATGGCTCTGAGTTCAGTCCCAGTGCATGGCACCTTGGACAAATATTTTCTACTGTGGTCCTGGCCTAACCAAAACCAACCCCTTGTGAGTGGGTTTGGCAGAAAGAAACTGAAGGAAGCAAGGCGGCGAGCTGGCAGAAACGTTAGCACGCTGGGCGAAATGCTTAGCGGTATTTCATGTCTTTATGTTCTGAGTTCAAATTCTGCCGACATCGACTTTGCCTTTCATCCTTTCGGGGTCGAAAAAATAAGTACCAGTTGAACACTGGTGTCAATGTAATTGACTCATTCCTTTCCTCATGCCTCTTGTGGGCAATAAAGAAATTAGAAACTGAAGGAAGTATGTTGTGTGTATATGTATGTGTGAATACATGTGTGTTTTTGTGACTCCTTCTCTCAACATGTCAAGTTGGTTGTAAATGAGTGTCAATATCATACAAGCAGTGTTGTTCATTTCCAATATTCTGCAAAAAGTGTCTGGCCATGGGGAAATATTACTTTGCTTGGAAACAGGTAGAGGTTATGGACACAAAGGTCATTCAACCATAGAAAGTCTGCTTCATAACACTCTATCTTACCCATGCAAACATGGAAATGTAGATGTTAAAATGATAACGATGGTGATACATATCACCATCGTTTAGTATCTACCTCTCCACGCTTCCATGGGTCAGACAAATCTTGTTGAGTCAGATTTTCTACCACTAGATGCTCTTCCTGTTGCCACCTTTCACCTGTTTCAAAGGAGGATAATATTCCACTTAGTCCTTCAAACAATGAACAGCTGATTGGCTTGCCATGTTTTTGCAGTAGATTGCAAACAGCATTTCTTTGGACAGTTACTTTGTGTCTTTCTTCTGTCTTGACATTTGCACACTGGTTAAAAACAAACACAGTCACTCATGCACATATATACATATGATGGGCTTCTTACAGTTTCCTTCTACCAATTCTATTTGTGAAAATGTATTATCATATTTTTATCCTCCATACTTATAAGATAGAATAAAATTATTCTCCACTTGTTCTAATTACACAACAAATATGGGTATGGCTGTGTGGTAAGAAGCTTGCTTCCCAACCACAAGGTTCTGGTTTCAGTCCCACTGCATGGTATCTTGGGCAAGTGTCTCCTACTATAGCCTTGCATCAACCAAAGCTTTGTGAGTGGATTTGGTAGACAGAAACTGAAAGAATCCCATCGTATATATATATATATATATATATATGTATATATATATGTATATATATATCATCATCATCATCATCATCATCATCGTTTAACGTTCACTTTCCATGCTAACATGAGTTGGATGATTTGACTGAGGACTAGCAAACTAGAAGGCTGCACCAGGCTCCAATCTGATCTACCAGAGTTTCTACAGCTGGATGCCATTCCTAACGCCAACCAATCCGAGAGTGTAGTGGGTGCTTTTACGTGCCACCAGCACAAGGGCTAGTCAGGCGGTACTGGCAACGGCCATGCTCAAATGGTGTTTTTTATGTGCCACCTGCACGAGTGTCAGTCCAGCGACACTGGAAAATATATATGTGTGTGAGCCTGGTGTTGCCATCCGGTTTCACCAGTCCTCAGTCAAATCGTCCAACCCATGCTAGCATGGAAAGCGGACGTTAAACGATGATGATGATGATGACATACACATATATATATATATATATGTATATATTTGTTTGTGTCTGTGTTTGTCCCTCCACCATCGCTTGACAACTGATGTTGGTGTGCTTACGTCCTTGTAACTTAGCGGTTCAACAAAAGTGATCAATAGAATAAGTACTAGGCTTACACAGAATAAGTCCTGAGATCTATTTGTTCGACTAAAGCTCTTTAAGACGGTGCTCCATCATGGCCACAGCCAAATGCCTGAAACATGTAACAGAATAAAAGAAAAGAATATATGAATATATATATATATGTATATTTTTATATATATAAAAGAAAATTTTGACACATTTTCAACTTTTTCTCAATATTTTTCATATATATATGTGTATCAACTTATTAAAAGTGTAAGTTCTTAGACTAGTTTCAATTTCTAGTTGGAACTATTTTCATGTACACCAACTTTTTGGAAATGTATGAACGGCTCAACTTACATTTCCCTTTGAAGTGTTGTGACTGTAGAGGAAGCCATTATCACAGCACTTGTGCAATGCCAAGTTCCGTTTTATCAGCCTTCTCTTTGTGGATGAAAAGAAAGAAAAAGAAAAAGAAAAAGAAAGCTTAGCTAGCTGTCTGCTTTAGTTAGAAAGCACTCCTAGTACAGTTAGATAGAAAACATTCCGATATTCTGGTTATAATTAATGAAAACAGATGGTAGGAGATAAGATGCCGCTAGAGGAAGAGAAAGCGGGGTGGGTTCTTACACCAGCCCATTCTTAACTACCAATCTTAACAGCATTTCTGCCTTTTTTCTAGGAGTTCTTCCTGCACCACCCAAAACCTCTAACCATGTGTTGTTTGTATTATTATTATAATTATTATGATTATTATTATTATTATTATTATTATTATTATTATTAGTAGTAGTAGTAGTAGTAGTAGTAGTAGTAGTAGTATTTTAACTAAGTATTTTCAAGTGATTTACTAAACTAAACAGTCCAGCGTCTATTTGTAATCTAGGATTTTACTGTAAAGTTACCAAAAACGCTGGTTAGTTACTGAAATCTCCGGCTTTTATCTCTGTGTACACACATACACACACAAACAGACACACTAGTGCATATGCATACACCTGTGCATATACTTGTACACACTCTTATTCATGTGTATACGTGTGCTTTTTCATGCACTCACACTCAAACAAGTTTATCTGCATGTGTATAACTGGCTTTCTGTTGGTTACAGCAATGATTGTTCCAGTTGATCCAATTAATGGAACAGCCTGCTCATGAAGTTAACGTGCGAGTGGCTTAGCACTCCACAGACACGCATACCCTTTACGTAGTTCTCAGGACACAGCAGGACACAGAATGTGACATGGCTAGCCCTTGTGACATTCAGAATGTGATACAGAATCCAGCTGAACATAGAATGTGACAAAACTCACCCTTTGAATTACAGGTACAATATAGTTTTGCTAGCAGAGTGAAGTGGAGCAACATTAAATGAAATGTCTTGCTCAAGGGAATCAAACTCCTGTCTTTACGGTCATGATCCAAATGCCCCAAGCACTTAGCCACATGTCTGCACATGTTCGTACTCAAACGAGCAATTACATGTTTATGTGCATGCATGTATACACACTCATATGTAACCATGTGGCAGAAAGCTTATCCATCATGTTTACTGCATTACATCTACACACAACATATGTATTTTCAGGGCACACAATAAATGCATGAGTACATGCATGCATATTCAAATTGCATCAACATAGAAGTGATGCATGTGTGCAAATGCATGCATATACATGGTTGTTTGTGAACACCGCATGCACTTATTTCTTCATAACATATGCACATACAGGTCTAATATAGATGCACATATGCACAAACGTGTGTATATATATAACGTGTGTGTATATATATAGATATAGATATATATATATAAATATATGCATTCATTTGTGTGTGCACTCATGTGCGTAACTGTACGCCCATGTGATCCATATACATGTATTCACATGGTGCATGCAAGCATGCATCGCTCACATGTATACATGAACGTTCATGCATGTGATCGTATGCACAATCATACATATGCATATACCCGTTTAAATAGATGCTCTTATGTCTGCACATGCATAGAAATGCACATAAGTCATTGGCAGTGCATTATATATATGCAACCAATATAAGCTCCGTAAGTCGATCTCTCTCTCTCTCTCTCTCTCTCTCTTTCTCTCTTTATATATAATTTATGTCAACTACAACAAAAGTAATAAACAAAACAAAGCTAAGTGAATATTAGATGTTTAATATTGCGTTGTTGTTGTAGCTGTGGTGGTGGTGGTGGTGGTGGTAGTGATGGTGGTGGTGGTGGTGGTAGTGATGGTGGTGGTGGGTGGTTATAATGTTGGTGGTAGTAACAGTAGTGGTGGTGGTGTTGTGCTGATTGTAGTAATAGTGGTGATGGTAATAGCAGTAGTAGTGGTGGTGGTGGTAGTAGTAGTAAGAGTAGTATCAGCAACAGCAGTAATGATGATGGTGATAGTAGCAGTTGTAGTGGTGGTGGTGGTAATTGTAGAAGTTGTAATGAGGGTTGTGATAGTAGTAGTAGTAGCAGCAGCAGCAGCAGCAGTCCAAACACATCTTGTAGGCATGTGTTTGTTGAAATGGTTTTTTTTGGGGGGGGGTTGTTTTTTGTTGTTGCTTTTTTTGCTTTCTTGCCTTGAAGAGATTAAACTTCCATTATAAAACCAGTACTGTCATTGCCATCAACCACTACTGCCACCACCGCCACCACCTTCATCAACGCCACTACTATCATCATCAACACCAACATACAACCCCCTTCGCCAACCCATCACCACTGCTTTCACCATTATCATCATCATCATCATCATCATCGTCGACGTCACCGCCACCTCTATCACACTCACACACATCACCAACACTACCACCACCACCACCACCACTACTATTGTCCTCATTACCACCATTACAACTAACAATACGCACACACACAAACACCAACATCACCATCACTGCCACCACCACCACCATCACTGCCACAACCATCACTGCCATTACCACCACCACTGCCACCACCACCACCACCATCACTGCTATCCCCACCACCACCATCATTGCCACCACCACCACCACCATCACCGCCACCACCATCACCACCACCACCATCACTGCCATCATTACCAACACCATCACCGCCACCACCACAACCACTGCCAACACCACCACCACTGCCACTACCACCACCACTGCCACCACCACCACCACCACTGCCATCCCCTCCACCACCATCACCACCACCACCAATGATTTTAGGCTTCCAGTAAAATTCTTTCATTTGCTCTAAAAATTGTTTTTTTGTCTCCCCATCTTTGTCATAAAATTCTTCCTACACTGGTTTTGTTTTTTTTCCGAATTTTATCAACTTACCTCTACATGGGTCATTAGAATTTCAGGGATTTTGTCTGGCACTGACTTATTTGCCTTATTTCATTTCATTTCATTTATTTCATTTCATTTCATTTCATTTCATTTTCTAATTTTGTTATTCTTTGTTTTTTTATTTTTCATTTATTACATTATTTATTTTATTTTAAATTAATGTATTTAGCCACAAATCACTCTATACTAAATCTGACATGTTTGATGTTCTGGTTCAGTTGATAAATGTTCAGTTTTTAGACTTCTTATGACAGACGAATACTTAGGTTTTCCTACTAACTCTCTTATACTATTCAATTAGAGACAAATTTGTCAGGGCAGGCAGGCAGGCAGACAGGCAGGCAGGCAGAAGGCAGGCAGATGAGATGGTTGGTGGGAAGGGGTGGGAGGGAGGGCGATGGTGCTGCTTTCTATTACCAATACACACACTACAATGAAAATAAAAATGTAAATAGTGTTTCAAAATGAATTTGTTTGCGAATATCCACTAAATTTTCTTCAAGTGTTGAAACATGAACACAAAGAAAGCAAAATTAGATAAACGACAACAGCAACAACAACAATAATAATAATAATAGTAATAATAATGCAGTACCAGGCAGTGGATTTCATGGCTTCTAATCTTAATTGATTGGAAGTGATGTCATGTACATCCTTTTGTCTTGGTATAAAAGATGGGCTACAACAAATATTCTGCTCAATACCACAGATTTGTGTGTCAGTTATTCGACCTTAACCAGTTGAGCATATCCCTTGGTGGCTGACGATATGTGCATCTCTGATCATGAGCAGAAGTAGTGGGGGAGCATCATAGCCATGTGTTGAGAGGAATTCTTTGGGGTTTGAAGAATTCACCTTTGGAAACATGGGTGTTTTGCTCAACATCCTTAAACAAACCTTATTCAGGGACCTTTTGAGCAGGATGGGCTACTCGACCTGAAGAAAATTCTAACTGGGCCCTACCTGTGAGGTCATGCGCTGTTTATCTTGATATGAGATCACCATGTCACACACATATGGTTGTGATGCATGTGCCTGATGTACCCTTATCAAATGGGTATAATGGGCTTCGTATATTTTACCCCTGTGTCACTTTGATGGCATGCACTGCTCTCTCACTCAATAATAATAATAATAATAATAATAATAACTCTTTCTTTTAGAGTCACAAGGGCTGAAATTTTGTGGGGAGGGAGAGGTCTAGTTGATTATGCTGGATTCCAATTTTGGCACAAGGCCAGCAATTTCGAGGGGTGGGGGTAAGTTGATTACTCAACTGGTATTTATTTTATTGAACCCGGAAAGGAAGAAAAGTAAAGTCGATTGACCTCAGTAGAATTTGAACTCAAAATGTAAGGGCGCACGAAATGCCACTAAGCATTTTGCCCAGTGTGCTAACAATTCTGCCAGTTTGTCGCCTTAACAATAATACTAATAATGGTTTCAAATTTTGGCACAAGGCCAGCGATTTCGGGGAGGGAGCAGGGAAGCCAATTACATCAACCCCAGTGATCAACTGGTGTTTATTTTATTGACCCTGAATGTATAAAAGGCAAAGTCAACCTCGGAGGAATTTGAACTCAGAACATAAAGACAGACAAAATACTGTTAAGCATTTTGCCTGGTGTGCTAACGATTCTGCCAGCTCACCACCTGAGCAACAATAATAATAATGATCATAATTATTTCTAATTTGGGGTCACAGCCAGCTATTTTGGAGAAAGGGGCAATGTTTGATTGGTATTTATTTCATTGACCCCAAAATGATGAAAGGCAAAGTTGACCTTGATAGAATTTAAACTGGAAACAAAAAGCCCAGAATAAATACGGCTAACCGTTTTGTCCACCATACTGACAACTCTGCCAGAATAACAGTAATGATTCTTTCTAAATATTGGCACAAGGCCAGCAATTATGAGGGTACCCTTACCCTCGTAATTCTAATCGGACATCACAAGCCATTTCTACAGCTGAGTGAACTGGAACAATGTGAAATAAAGTGTCTTGCTCAAGAACACAACACGCAGCCATGAGCTATATGTGTATGTGTGTGTGTGTGTGTGTGTATGTATGTGTGTGTGTGTGTGTGTTCGTGTCTGTGTTTGTTACGCCCCCACCGCCACTGTTTGTCAACCAGTGTTGGTATATTTACATTCCCGTAACTTAGCGGTTCAACAGAAAAGAACGATAAGATTAGTACCAGGCTTAAAAGAAATACACACTGAGGTTGATGCGTTCAACTAAAATTCTTCAAAGCAATTTCTGCAACATGGCTACAGCCTAAACAAGTCAACGTAAAGATATAAGACAAAATGATTGACACTCAGAAGGACCTCTCACCATAAAAGCTCGGCTCCAATTACATACGCTTTATTGCTAAACAAAATATTTGTGCATTTAACAGGTTAAAACTATCTCTCACCACTGTTTTTACATATTTGCAAGTATAATGACTCAACGTAGGTGTGTCATACTTAAAGCTTTTACATAATGCTACTTCTCAGAAGCAGCTGTTTTTTTTTTTTGTTGTTTTGTTTTTTTTTTTACTTATTACTTATTATTTATTAAGAAATCTATCTCATTGAAAGGAATGCATTCCTGACTATCTGTAGCCTCGAAATTGCTATCTTGAATTTATATTTAATTCTATTTCTTTTAATTAGAAAATAATTATATATATATATATATATATATATATATATATATTTGAAAAAAAAATCATTAAAACTGGTTAACTGCATTTCTATTCCACTGGGATGCTTGCTTAAAGAATATAAATAAATAGCAATTGTTAAAATGATGAAAATGACAGCAATGATGATAGTGATGATGATAGAATGATAGGTTGATTCGGTCTTTTGTTTGAAATAATAATTTCTCCTTCAGTATATGCAATGCTATACTGAAAAACTTATTGATTACTGCAGAAAAGGCCATCCTACTTCTGAAAGATCTATCTCATTAGAGTAATCACCTAATGAGGATGATGATGATGATGATTAATGATGGAAGCTAGGCTATTATGTTGTTGAGTGGTATTTTGTTCTCATTCCTCCTATCTTCGCCAAAATCTCTGTTTAATTATAACTTGTTGCTTTCTGTCTAATGACATATGAACAAAACAAAAATTAGCTTCATTTTTATTTTCTTATTACCTAATTTATAAAAAAAAATTATTGTTGATATACTTGAAAATATTTTCTATTAATCAAGTGGGTTTAGTGGTCAAAAATGACTGAAGAAACCTGAAAAAATTAATTGTTCTAGAGGTTTATTTTATTTTATATGTTTACTCTTTTTTTTTTTTGTTATATATATGGTGAACTCCAAGATTTTATGTTTTCATTTCAGAAATGCCAAAACAGTGTTTTTGAAAGAAATTGAAAATTGTGCCAAATTAACTAGGTAATACATGCTAATAGATTGGAATGATTGCCTGTAAATAGGTGATATTTACTTTTAATATCAACATAGTTGAATAGCAGTTCCATCACTTCTAAAAGTATTTTAGAAATGAAAAGAATGAAATGAAAGAAAAAGAGAAAAAAATACCATTTATCCGAAAAAATTGTTCAACTTCAGTAGAAGTCATACTGTAAACAATGAAATAAAATGGTACTATAGCGTGGAAAAGAATGTACGTATTGATTATATTTCGTATAATGTAGTTCTAGAAAAATGGCAGTTGGTATTTCAAGGGTAGAAAAATAATGTTCTTGTACTTAATATAAAAATGAAGGCAGTGAGTTGAGAGAAAGAGTGGAGTATCAAATTAAATGCCATGTAGTATTATTTAGTTTTGTTGGTGCTGGTGTAGCTTTGTGGTTAAGGAGCTTGCTTCCTAACCACATGGCTTTAGGTTCAGTCCCACTGTGAGGTACCTTATACATGTCTTCTACAATACCCTTGGGCTGACTAAAACCTTGTGAGTAGATTTGATAGACAGAAACTGTAAGAAGCCTGTTATGTGCAGGGATGGTTGTATAGTAAGAAGCTTGCTTCCCAGTCACATGGTTCTAGGGTCAGTTCCACTGCATGGTACCTTGGACAAGCATTTTCTGCATTAGCCCTGGACTTACTAAAACCTTGTGAGTGAATCTGGTAGATGGAAGCTGAAAGAAGCCTATTGTATATATGTATTTATATCTATACGTGTTTATATATATTTTTTTATACCAAAAATTAGGCAAAAGAATATAGTATCTGTTAACAAACTTAGCAAAATACTCACAGTTGAGTTTTTATTATTATTATTATTATTATTATTATTATTATAAAGTATTGTCAATGAATCAGTTTTGAGCTCTATTTAAAGTCGATATATATATATATATCTATACATGTGTATTTTTGTATCTGTGTTTGTCCCCCCACTAATACTTGACAACTGGTGTTGGTATGTTTACATCTCTTCAACTTAGTAGTTTGGCAAAAGAGCCTGATAGAATAAGTACCATGCTTTAAAAAAAAATAACAAGTGCTGGGGTCAATTCTCAAAGACAGTACCCCAGCATGGCGCAGTCTAATGAGTTAAACGATAAAAGATGTGTGTGTGTGCATGTTTGTGTCCCCTTGTCTTGGCACCATGAGAAAATTGTAAATGAGTGTCACTGTCATATAAGCAGTGTTATTCATTTCCACTATTCTGCAAAAAGATGTCTGACCATGGAGAGATATTACTTTGCTAGGAAACAGGAGTGGTTCGGTGACAGGAAGGGCCTTTGGCCATAAGAAAATTTATCTCAATAAACTCCAGCCAACCCATATTAGCATGGAAGAGTGAACATTAAAACAGTGACAATGATACTTCGATATGCAGAGTTCAAAAGCACCCACAAATTTTGGTTTTTCTGCGAAATCACAAGAAGATAAGCAAATTAGCTAGTTAAGAAAATCTCTAAAAGAGATAAAAGCAGTATTATACTAAGAAGTAATGTTTATCGCCACTTAAACTTAGCTGTTCCGACATTACTGCTATTTTAACCACAGGAGAAGGCCTCCTCCAGCTGGTTATTTGATGCATCTGCACAAAAAGTTAAAATTTGAGATAATGTAATTTTTTGTCTTTGTAAAAGAGTAAAAGAGAGATAATGAAATTTTATGAGTTGGAAATGTTAAAGTAGTTATTACTGACATTATTAATTAAATTGTTTTTATTACTTCATATATGGGAAATATAGATTTCTTAGATGCCGGCATGGCTGCATAGCTAAGAAATTTGTTATCCAATCACATGGTTTTGGATTATAGTGACCCATCTAAACATGGAAAATAGATGTAAAATGATGTCTATAGGGTAACTCTGGAGATAGGTTGGTCTGTATTGTTTCAATGTAATAATTATTGAATTAAGACTTTGCCTGCCCATCCCATTTTGTACTATATTTTCTTTTGTACCAATGGACTAATTTTGATATAAATTATGTATTTTTCAACTTTTTTAACCATTTATATGTTCTGGTTCCCTGTATAAACTGCTGCTTGGGCATTATTGATGACTCCCACAATATGCAGTACATAACGAATGTTATATTTATTCCACTCTGCTGGTGTCTTCAGTGATACACACGTTAGGTAACGTGTTAATAGTGATTGAATAACTATTAAATTGAATGAATCATCTGAAAATGTTTTCAGCTATATAAGGATAGCAGGAGATGTTGGTTAACTAACTACATTTTGAGAGAGTGTGGTGGGGGGAGAGAGAGAGAGAAACATTGCTTGCTATGAAAGTCAACTTGCGATACAAACGAAGGGTTTGTTTCTTGAAGTGATTCTCAGTTAAGAGAATCAAAAAGCAATGTTGATATTGACACACCTTTGTTGTTTGGTATTTAGTAAATAAACAAACATTTAATCTAGAACAGTATTTCTTATAGGGATAAAGGTTGCCAGGCTTGAAAAAGGGCAGACATCATCATCATCATTTAGCATCTGTCTTCCATGCTGGCATGGGTTGGATGGCTTCACAGGTGCTGGTAAGGACAGGGGCCACATCAGGTTCCATAGTTGCTTTGGCTTCATTTCTACAGCTGGATGCCCTTCCTAGTGCCAACCACTTTACAGAGTGTTCTGAGTATTTTTATATGGCACCGGCACCAGTGCTTTTTACATGCAAATTGCCCTAATTAATTAGGGAAAAAAAAAGAACTTTTAAACTTTTTAAACCCAATATTTTCTATTAAGGCAGATGCATTGTTTTCAGTCATGTTTGTTTGTTTGTTTGTTTGTCCATGGACAAGATATCTCAAGAATAGCAGGATGGATTCGGATGAAACTTTCAGGGATGTTTGACCTCTTGACTGGCACAAACTGATTAGATTTTGGAATCAATCTGGTACCGGACGAGGATTCTGGATTATTTTTCCTGATTTTTTTTACTTAATTTTTGGAAGCAGACAGGTTCATTTTTAGTATTCGCATTTGTGAGAGCAGTCGAGTTTATTTCAGATATTCGCATTTTAAAAATCATCTCTGGCTAATCATTGATGGAGGTTTGTGTTCTCTGAGTGCTCTTGTTCTTTTATTGTCTTCAGCCAGCGACTGTTACTCTGTTATGGCATTACCGTTAAGTAATTTTTTTTTACCTTTATAAATTTTGGATAACTGACTCTGTCATTTTGAGGTTCTTTGTCAAGAACTATATGTATTTCACAGAAGATTCACAAAGGTGTTGCATTATTTTATAATGACATATTGTTGGTGGCATCTAACTAAGCAAAATAACATTGTTATATCAAAGTAAAGAGTACAAGACTGCTTTTAAGGAAAACGGCCAAGCTCTCTTAAGTCTTGAAATACTTTTAGTCAATATATCGAACTTCTGTACAATGCCACATCAGTTATTGTAGTAACTGTAGAACAATAGATTCCTATATTCTCTCTTCCTTGAATCAATGAATCTAATGAAATGAAAAATTACAGCACACATTAAATGAAAGTTATCTTATCCACATGACAGCACATTGTACCTTTTAAAACTTTAAACTCTTTGTTCTGTCTTTTTATATTATATGCTGTTCTACCTTCCATTACTTTTCTTCTCTTTAGCCAAATCCCTCATGTTCTTGTATCTTTGATCAAACTAACATGCCTGGTGTGAACTTTGCATCAAAGATTCTGACTGCTACATTTTATAAACGTTAAATTCCTCTTCACTGGAAGCAAATTTACTCTGTAATTTACAAGATTTCTTTTTTTTTTTTTCTTTCCAGTATTTCAAACTTGTAGCTTTGCTAAATCTTCTTATCAGTTAAGTGAAATCTACTCCTCAGGCGAAACTTAATAAACTTATATGCGTATCACAGCATGAGACTTTTGTTAAATTTCTTCAAGTGGACAGCCTACTTACCTAAGGGTGGGGGAGCTGCAGCCACTTCATGTCTGATTTATTAGTTGCCTTTTGTTATGTCTTAGAGCAGATATCACATGCTAATTAGCTGAAGTAGTCAGAACTAATATGCAGCATTATTAATTACTTTTAGTGTAGTGGACAGACACATACTCATACATAGTCTGAATCTTGTTTCACTTGATACAAATTGCATTGATGTAGATTAGCTTTGTCTTAGACATAATGACTTGATTCATATTTCTTTCTTTGTTGGTGCCAGGATATTCTATAAGATATGGTTCATGTGCTTTTTATAGGATTTGTGAAGCAGGCAGTTGGTATGGTGGTGGGTGTCTGGCCTGCTGCTTTAAGAGTATCTTAGCTTGTTGAAAAGGTCATTGTAGATGAAAGTCTGTCCTAAGTTGTACAGTAATTGGTGCATGACCAATCACAGATCACATAGTCTATGCTTATTGATTTATCGACATCCCATCCATTTAGATCAAATAGTACTTGTTATTAAATAGCTATTATCTTCTGCAGAACCAGGTTATTTAGAAAAGCTTGATATGTTTAAAAATGTACTTTTAATCTCCTTGTTTTGCTTCTTTTGTAAAGAATTCACTGCTTCTGAATTAATACATTCACACACACACACACACACACACACACACACACACACGCACGCACGCACACACACACACACACACACACACACACACACACACACACACACTCTCATGCATATAAAAGGACTGCTGAGGAAATGTTTAGAAAATGGTCTATGAACAGCCCATAATCTTAGCTTTATCCAACAGAAGTTAATAACAGACATAAAGCTTTTTCACACTTGGAATGGATTTAATGATGAAAAATGGGATTATAATGTGAGGTTCCTATCGACAAATGGCTTAACATGTGATTGGTGCTAAATTATGAAAATCATCTTGTAAAACTGTTGCGAGTTGCATAAGAGGGTATAAATTATTTCTCTGTTATTACAACTGATAAAAGGTCAATGTATATATTTTTTTTTTTCTATTGATCTGTCTTAGTTTGGCTGTTTTCATTTGAATGACAATATACCAACCAGCCTTCCAGACAGTTTCTTTACAGTAAAATTATTGGTTTCGGATTACTGGAAGTTCTTATTAAAAAGTGTTGAAAGCATAATATGCTGAATATAATAAAAGTTATTTACAAAGTCAAATGGTGATCGTGTTTGGCCACGTGTTTTCAACCATGGCCTCAGATTGACCAAAGGGTGACAGAAACTTTGTGGAAACCTGTCTGTGGGTACACTTCTACTCTTGGGTAGTAGACTCCATTCTGGTATCAGAGCTAGGAGGTTTGTATAAAGCAGATGATGGTGGTGGGGGGGGTGGAAGTGCAGGAGGGTGATGGAGATATGGGAGGGTGGTGGGAGGGTGATTGAGGTGTGAGAGTGTGATGGAGTGTGGGAGGGTGATGGCAGCATGGGCAGGTGATGGATATGCAGGGGGATGATGGAGGTGTGGGAGTGATGGAGGTGTGAGAGGGTGATAGAGTGTGGGAGGGTGATGGATGTGCAGGGGGATGATGGAGGTAGGGTGTTGGAGGTGTGGGAGTGATGGAGGTGTGAGAGGGTCATGGAGTGTGGGAGGGTGATGACAGCATGGGAGGGTGATGGAGGTAGGGTGTTGGAGGTGTGGGAGTGATGGAGGTGGTTTAGCCCAGGTGATGCTTTAATGGGGGTAAGCCCTAATAGGGAGCTGTCGGGGCCTGAAGAGGGTGGCAAACTCAAGGACCACTGCTCCGGTAACAGCCACACACTCTAGCTATTATGCGTCTGCTCCATTCATTATCTCCTGTTTAACTTAACAACCTGTTGCTTCGACCTTTCTTCTCTGCAAGTATTTCAGCCCAGGTCTTTGGTAATTCCGCTTTCTTCTTACCACCACCAGTCTTGGAGGCCCTGACTAAGCCACGAACAAAATAAATACATAGATAAATAAAGATGATAATTAAAAATGTGCTGGAGGATTCAATTATTGCATCAATCAATTAACGAGAGTTGTCTTGTAATTATGATATTGGTATTAACATGTTTACTATCACTTACCCGTCGTTACTTCTCAACATCCAATTCTCCAAATATACAACATTCTTCATATGTGTGTACATATGTATGTGCATATATGTGTGAATGTATGTGTGTGTGTGTGTGTGTCTATCTCTGTCTATCTTTCTCTCTTGTTCCTCATTTTAAAGAAAGGTCAAACAGCTAAAAGATGCTATTCAATAAAATGGGTTCTTTTTTTTTCTTTTTTCCCCTTTTGTTGTTGTCGCTGTTGTTGTTGTTGTTATGCCCCCCCCCCCTCCCGCTCCTCCTCTCTTTTTTCTTTTAAAAGCGTTAGATGCTGCAAGTATAAATATAGATTAATTAGTCATTTCCGATAAGCATTGTTGTTGTGAGGTATTGTGCATAATAGAATTAAAAAAAAAACACTTCTCAACCTTAGGTATATGTATGTATGTAATTTATGTATATATGTATATATATATATATATATATATATATATATATATGTATGTATATATATATTTGTGTATATGTATATATATATATATATATATATATATATATATATATAAGAGTTGATAGCTGCTAAAAAAGGTTGAGGAAAGCTGCTAAAGAAAATTAAATAGACGAATTCAATTAATAGCATAGTGTAGTGTGTGTGAGCGCAAGTGTGCATACACTTGTATGTGCGCACGTGTACATTTATGTGCACATGTACATGTGCATGTGTGCACATGTGTGTATATGAATGTGTGTGTGTTTCATTTCTTTAGGTTTTTTTTTTTATCTACAGAAGAGATTCTTTTGTTGTATGTAAATAGAAAGACTTCTAATAGAATATTTATTATTGAATACTCAGTATCGAAGTAGTGGGGTGGGGTGGGGTGGGGAAAGGGGGGAGACAAGCGGAGCGGTAGGTGGGGGTGCAGTGAGGGGGGGAGAAAAGAAGGAAAGTAAGAAAAATAATATTAATAATAATAATAAAAAAAAACAACAAAAAACAAAACAAACAACAAAACAAAGCAAATAAAAAAAAAATGGTCCTCTTAACGTCTCGAATAGAAGGAAATGATAGATGCTAGTT
Source organism: Octopus bimaculoides (assembly GCF_046866305.1). Taxonomy (NCBI): domain Eukaryota; kingdom Metazoa; phylum Mollusca; class Cephalopoda; order Octopoda; family Octopodidae; genus Octopus; species Octopus bimaculoides. The sequence goes on along the minus strand of NC_142938.1, from coordinate 63,189,218 downwards.
TTATTTTGTTAACAGCATGTAATACAACAGTGAAACCAGAAAAATTAATGAAGGTTTATTCAATTTGTCTCCATTGTGGTCATATCATTATAGAAACAGCAAGTCATGTTATGGATTCAGGAAAAGCCACCACCATAGAAAACTGTTGTAATTTACGAATACTAGAAAACCTGTAGCAAGGTAGTGGTGGTGGTGGTAGTAGTAGTAGTAGTAGTAGTAGTAGTAGTAGTAGTAGTAGTGATGGTGGTGGTGGTGGTGGTGGTTGTAGTAGTGGTGTTGGTGGTGATGACAGTAATAGCAGTAGTAGTGGTGGTGGTGGTAGTAATAGTGATAGTGCTGGTGGTAGTAGTAGTAGTAGTAGTAGTAGTAGTAGTAGTAGTAGTAGTAATGGTGGTGATTGTGGTTGTAGTAGTAGTAGTAGTGGTAGCAGTGGTGGTGATTGTTGTAGTAGTGCTGGTGGTGGTGATGATAGTTATAACAGTAGTGGTGGTGGTGGTAGTAATAGTGATAGTGCTGGTGGTGGTGGTTGTAGTAGTAGTAGTAGTAGCCGTTGTTGTAATACTTGCGGTGGTGGTGGTGGTAGTGGTGGTTGTAGTAAATAACAAAAAAAAAACTAGATAAAACCTAAGTAAATCACAATGGTAAGACAAAAGGTAAGAAGAAGAATTTTGCTCGTTTATTTACTCTTCATCTGCGAGGAGCATCACCACCAATACAGACACACACTGTTCCATTGTGTCTACAATATGGTTTCCTACATGTTATTTCCGCAGCAGCAGCTATATTTATTTTCAATTTTGTCTACTTTGTTTGTTTTCCTTCTTTATTTTTGCCATCATCGAAAAATTCTTTTAATGAGCTTTTGCACAAAACTCCTTGATAAATCAGTCAATTTTCGCTTAATTAAAATTTCATAATGCCATATAAACTGCCTGACATTGGAAGCAAATGATACACCGTTTGCTTCTTCATAGAGAGCATTGTATTTTGTAATGTAATGAATTATCGAATTTCTCTCTCTCTCTCTCTCTCTCTCTCTCTTTAACTCAGTCTTTCTGTTTTTCCACCAACATCGACACCACCCCTTTCTCTAAGGCTAGGATTTCATCTGGTTTCAGTTGCTTTTGTTTTTGAGGTTTGTTTTTATGTTTTTCAACATATAGAAGTACCCAAGTCACATAGATCACACTTTAGCAACTTTATAGTTATCTGTAAATATATGGAAAATGATTTCAATAAAACAGGCTATTGAATAAAAGAGGCCTTTGTTATTGTCATTATCATCATCATCAACATCATTTAATGCCGGCTTCTCCATTCTTCGCTTGGGTCGATGGAATTTTATCCAGGCAGATTCTTGTATAGCTGGATGTCTTTCCTGTTGCTGACTCGCTTGTTTCCAAGCAAGGTTAGAATTTCCCATGGCCTGACTCATTCCCCACGAAAGATAAGAAATGAACAGTATTGCTTACATGACAGAATGCTTTGGGTATACACACACAATGTGGAGGCGCAATGGCCCAGTAGTTAGGGCAGCGGACTCGCGGTCATAGGATCACGATTTTGATTCCCAGACCGGACGTTGTGAGTGTTTATTGAGCGAAAACACTTGAAGCTCCACGAGGCTCCGGCAGGGGATGGTGGCGAACCCTGCTGTACTCTTCCACCACAACTTTCTCTCACTCTTATTTCCTGTTTCTGTTGTACCTGTAATTCAAAGGGTCAGCCTTGTCACACTGTGTCACGCTGATTATCCCCGAGAACTACGTTAAAGGTACACGTGTCTGTGGAGTGCTCAGCCACTTGCACGTTAATTTCACAAGCAGGCTGTTCCGTTGATCGGATCAACTCGAACCCTCGATGTCGTAAGCGACGGAGTGCCAACAACACACACAATGCATGTGTGTGTGTGTTTGTGTGTGTACCCATATCTTGATATCATATAATGTTTATAAGCGAGCATCACTATCATGTAAGCACTATTATTTATATCCAATCTTCTGTCAAAACATGTCTTGAGGAAATATTACTTTGCTTCAAGATGGCAAGCTGGCAGAACCATTAGCATGTCAGGTAAAATGCTTAGTGGCATTTCATCCATCTTTGTGTTCTGAGTTCAAATTCCACTGAAGGTTGACTTCGTTTTTCATCCCTTTTAGGGTCATTAAAATAAGTACCAGTTGAACATTGGGGTCATTGTAATCAACCAGCCTCCTTCCTCAAAATTGCTGGCCTGGTGCCAAAACTCGAAACCAGTATTACGATGCTTGGAAAGAAGTGATGGTAGGCAACAGGAAGAGCATCTGGCTGTAGAAAATCTGCCTGGAAAGATTTCTGACTGACCCATACCAGCATGGAAAAGTGGATGTTAAAATGATGATGATGATGATGATGATGATGATGTATCCCTATTGTTTGAGCAACATCAGAAGGGTAAGAACACATTCATAAGGAGAGAAGAGATCTGTTTGTCATTGGACTGTGACCATGCTGGGGCACCACCATCAAGAATTTTAATCAAATGAATCAACCCCAGTATTTATTTGTTTTTGCTTTCTTTGAAGCCTGGTATTTATTCTATCGGTCTTATTTTTTGCCAAACTGCTAAGTTACAGGGACATAAACACACCAACAATGGTTGTCAAGTGGTGGTGGGGGACAAACACAGACATAATCACACACACACACATACAAACATCTGCATGTGTGTGTGTGTGTAATGGTCCAACCCATGCCAGCATGGAAAATGGACGTTGGAGGATGATAATGATGATGATGATAATGATATGACAGACTACCAAATCCATTCACAAAGGCTTTGGTTGACCTGGGGCTATGGTAGAAGACACTTGCCCAAGATGCCACGCAATGGAACTGAACTGGGAACTATGTGGTTGGCAAGCAAACTTTTTACCACGCAGTCATGTCTGCATCTATGAAGACAGTAAAAATGTTTAAAAAAAGCTTCCAAGCCAATAGGTTTTGAAATAAGTTGTATGGAACTAACACACAGAGCTTCTCTCTCTCTCTCTCTTTCTCTCTGTGTCTTCCTGTCTGTCTCTCTCTTTTTCTCTACAGTTTTCAATGAAATTTGGTATAGATGGTTTAGCAGTGGTGCTATACTTTATATTTTTCTAAGTTGTACTTACTTTAAAACATACCTGTACTTCACTCCTTACTGCAGGAGTCGCGTTTATTCGATACGTTCTTCACCTACCCCTCCTACCTTCAAAAAAAAACGACCATAATAGATATATTGGAGATAATAGTTTACTCTCTCTCTTTCTCTCTCTCTCTCTCCCTCTCTTCTCATTATTTTTCATCCTAATTGAAAGGCAAGTTAGGGGCTACCCCCACCACCACCACCACTATCACTAGCTTATGTTGCTCCATAGATTCAAATCCCATCGGTTGATGGCTTTTTTTTTCCTCTGATCAAATATATATATATAATATCCATCTAGTAATAATCTGTAGACAAATTTCTCTTATTTTCATCTGTTATTTCTTTTGATCACATTGTGTTGAATAGAAGTTTCTAAAATGATTAGCTTTTAAATACTTCTTGCTGTTCAATTTTTCATTGTTTGATAAAATTCCAACCATTTTCCACACTATTGATTCTTGTAAATGCCTTTTTTCTGTATTTATTTATTTATTTCCTTTTTTTTTTTTTTTGGCTTTTTTTTTCCTCTTCCATAAATCATATTTGTTGTTGTATAACAGCTTATTAATATAAAAGAAATGGGTGGGTTTTTTTGGGGGTTTTTTTGCGTTTTCTTTTGTTTTTGTTTTTGTTATTTTCTTTTCCTTCTTCCATCGAGAAATCACTTTTTCGCTTCTGTAATTGCTGAAATATTTATTTATGTATTCGTTCATTTGTTAGGGAAAAAGAGAGAGAAAGCAACCAAAAGACTGGCTATTTTATAGCAGGTGCTCACGACCTCTGGTTCACATACAACATGTTACTAAGTCAGATTTTTGCCCATAAAAATATATATAAAGGCAATATTAACATCATTAAATTATTTTTGTTGTTGCTTGCATTCATACCTTGTTTAGAAAATATATTGCTTGAATTACTCACAAGATTTGGAATTAATTCTCTGTTGTATCCTTTTCCAAAGACACATAAGCTGTGTGGTTAAGACGTTTCCTATGCAAACATAAACTTTCCTGGTTCAATACTTCTACACAACACCTTGTGCAAGTGCTTTTTTACATAGTTCTGATTCTACTGTACACTTGTGTATGGATTTGGTTGATGGAAACTGAAGGAAGCCTGTTGTATATGTATGTATGTATGTATGTATGTATGTATGTATGTATGTATATATGGTGATACAAAAAAAAAAGGAAAACCAAGCTCAAAACATGTAAATATTCTTTTATTCTTTTTATTCGTTTCAGTCATTTGACTGCGGCCATGCTGGAGCACTGCCTTTAGTCGAACAAATCGACCCCAGGACTTATTCTTTGTAAGCCTAGTATTTATTCTATCGGTCTCTTTTGCCAAATCGCTAAGTTACGGAGATTTAAACACACCAATATCTGTAGTCAAGCGATGGTGGGGGGACAAACACACACACACACACACACACACATATATATATGACAGGCTTCTTTCAGTTTCCGTCTACCAAATCCACTCACAATGCTTTGGTTGGCCTGAGGCTATAGTAGAAGACACTTGCCCAAGGTGCCGTGCAGTGGGACTGAAACCAGAGTCATGTGGTTGGTAAGCAAGCTTCTTACCACACAACCACTCCTTCACTTATGTTGTTTTATTAACCGGCAGAAGCTACAGAGGGACTCAGCGGCTGAGTGTTTTATGCATGTATATATCCATATATGTGTGTGTATGCATGTATATGTGCATGCTTGCATGTGTATTTATACATGTGTGCATGCATACCCATGTCAGGGCCACGTAAAAAGCACCCAGTACACTCTGTAGAGTGGATTGCATTAGGAAGGTTATCCAGCCATAGGAACCAAACCAAAACTGACAACTGGAACCTGGAAAGTTCTTTGGCTGACCAGCTCCTTCCAAACTGTCCAACCAATGCCAGCATGGAAATCATCATCATCATTTACTGTCCGTTGTCTATGCTGGCATGGGTTGGACAGTTTGACCAGGCTGGCACGCTGGAAGGCTGCACCAGGCTCCAGTCTGATTTTTGCATGGTTTTCTATGGCTGGATGCCCTTCCTAATACCAACCACTCTGAGAGTGTAATGGGTACTATTACGTGCTACTGGCACGGGTGCCATTTGCATTATACCGGAATCTGCCACAACTGCAATCTTTTTTTATGATGATGTATAAATGTGTGCCTGATGTATGTTTATGTGAGGGGGTCATGTCTCCTTGTCTCGACTTCACATCATAGTTGTAAATGAGTGTCATGATCATACAAACTACATTATTGGTTTCCAGTCTTCTGCGAAAACTTATCCACTCATTGGCAAATATTGCTTTACTTGGAAACAAGTGAGGGCTGGCATCAGGAAGGCAGCCAGCTGTAGAAAATCTGCCTCAACAAATTCCATCTGGTATGGAAAAGTGCTCATCAAGGCACTACTGTTGCCACTTCCACCATCAAAGAGAATGATGAGGATTATGCTACAGATATAATTGTCTGTGGAATACTCAGTCATTTTGATTATAATTCATTGAGGAGTTAGTTTCTTTAAGTAAAACATTTGTTTGTTGAAATAAATGATATTCTATTATCTTTGCTCACTCCATTTTGGTTCTGAGTTCAAATTCTGTCTACATAACCTCTCATATCCCTAGGGCTGGTTTAAATGATGGTTGCAAATTTTGGCACAGGGCCAGCAATTTCAAAAGAGGTGGCGGGTAGTCGATTACATGGACTCCCCCAATGATACTTCTTTTATCAAACCCGAAAGGTTAAAAGGCAAAGTCAACCTGAATGGAATTTGAACTCAGAATGTTCAAAGATGGATCAAATGTCATTAAACAATCCTACCAGCTCGCTGCCTTAGAGCTGGTTTAAATACTGACGGTCTAACCTTATTGGTAATAAGGTCAGGAACAGTAATGTCATCTATGCTTAGCAGAAGAGTTTTTGTGTTTAAGTCACTCTGGTGGTGGTAAGATAGTAAGAAATTCTCAAAAGAGCTGAACAGCAGAAGGTCTTCAGAGAAGAAATCTCTCACTTAGGCAAGTATTTCAGCCCTTAACTTCTTACATTCTAAGGGGGATGGACTACATCCTGGGTGCCTTTCGACTGATACTTTTAGCCATTTGGATACCAGAGGCCTGTGCATTTAAACTGCTTGGAGGTTTCATCTAGTTGTAACTCCTCTCTTCTGATTCAGCTTTCAAACTTCCTAATTACTTCAGTTTAATTACTTCTTCATACTGTTGTTTGTACTTTTCAACAATATCTCAGTTTCCTTTCATCGTGGTTCATATTTTTAAAATCTTTTATTCTGCGTATGAGACGTTTTGGCTCAGCTATTTTGGCACTGCCTGCCTGGCATTGCTGATTCAACACTGACTTATTTTGCATCTGATATTATCTCTCTCTCTCTCTCTCTCTCTCTCTCTCTCCCTCTCTTTCTCCCTCTATGTATGAGAAGGTAAAGCATTTATGCCAGTCATGTTCAATTAATAAATTGTAATCTCTCTCTCTTTCTAAATATATATGTGTAAGTGTATGTATATGTGTGTGTGTGTGTGTGTGTGTGTATTTTTGTGCATGCATGTATGTATGTTTGCTTCCAGTGTTAAAAAGCAGTCACCAAAACAGACCAAATGTGTAATGAGCCATGCCAAACCATTTGTATCCAAACAGCTGTGCCATATCGTCTCATTCTGTTTCATTCTATTACTGCTTTCAATCATTGGGCTGTGGCCATGCTGGAGCCTTCAAGCCAGTAAATTGATTCCATTGACCTCAGTACTTATTTTAGTGATGGTTATTTTCAATATCATGGTTATTTTCAAATTAAAAGGAAACCAAAAAAAAAAAAAAAAGAAAAGCTATAAAGCTAAGAACTTTCATACCGAATATTGTAATAAAGAATTGTTCATTTCTGTGTAGAAAGTCTTGGGTATATTTTTCTTTTACTTTCACAAATTTCCTACGCAACATTATAGCTCCATTTTCTATAAAGCATTTTGAGTATTAACTTCCATGGTAGCAGCCATAAGTTCTTTGAAAATGTTCAAAATGAAAGATGGGGAAAAAAATTCTTACAAGAATTTACTCTTTTGTAATATATATATTGTGTACTACATAGCATTTTTTTGGATAATTTAGAGTGTTTGGCATAACTTTTTTAAATAAACATACATTTTTATCCTTACTGTAAAAAGTAAATGTTGCACACTACACTATGAATGATTTTATTAATTCACATTGTCAGAGCATGTGCAATTATGTAAATTAGACAGACTAGTTTGGCTGAGTTTGAGTCCTCTATACACTATACACACCAGTAAGCTATTACTTGCTCAGTGGATGGAAAAATTGATATTCTTTCTCTGATGAAGGTATAGCAAGACTAGAAACTGGTCTCAGATTTGTCCCATATTTTCTTCTGCCCGTGCACACAATATAAGATGTTCAATATATATATATATATATATATATATATATATATATATGTATATATATATATGTATATATATATATTTATATATATAGGCACAAGCATGGCTTTGTGGTAAGAAGCTTGCTTCCCAACCATATGGTTCTGGGTTCAGTCACACTGCATGGCACCTTCGGCAAGTGTCTTCTATTACTCACTGGGGTCGATGTAATCGACTTAATCCCTTTGTCTGTCCTTGTTTGTCCCCTCTATGTTTAGCTTCATGTGGGCAATAAAGAACATATATATATATATATTTATGTGTGGTTTTATCTTTCTGTTCTACATATCTCTATTCTATAAAGTATGTAATGCAAAACCCGGAAGATTAAGTGTTCCACCCAAGAAACTTGCAACCTGTTACTAACTGCAAGCCAATGAGGGAGCCTCACTATCCCTAATACATATATATAACCCATCATCAAAATGATGTATGCTATGTATACATAGATGTTATGTTTATATGTATCAAGTGTATATAGTAGATGTGTATATGCATTTATGTGATGTATATATGCATGCATGGATACAGAAATATACATATAGGTAAGAATTTACACATAAATACTGTGCTTATAGATGAATGTATATATGTTCTGAGATATGGATGAATGTACGTATGTGTACATGCATGTATGTATACAGGGACATAGATGGTTGTATGTATACTGCTTTTTACATAAAGTAGGAGCCCTTGGATCAATGTCTGTGCAGATTTAAAGGCAAGATATGAATGAGTTCATAGCTTACTGCTACAGACATTAGAGATTTCTGTGTATTGTGTGTGTGTGTATTAGTGTATTAGTGTATTAGTGCTGAACATCATAGTTGTTTAAATTTATTCAATTATAACAGATAAGAATATTATGAAGAGAAAAATCTTTCATAAAACGATTATGATGAACAGTGTATATATATGTACGATGAATGGCATAATGTACATGTAGAGAGTGTTTATATTGTATATATGGAAAGTATACATGTATATATAATAATAATAATAATAATAATAATAATAAATAGTTAGGCTTGACACATACAAACATACATACATATATCTACATATAGCCACAGACAAACAAACACACACATGCACACACACACACAAACACACACATACACGTATGTCAAACTTAATTGTGTTTATCTGCATTACTACCTCCATATCAACTTATTTTGGATCCGTCTTTCAGTCATTCTTGATGCCATGGGCCTTGCTCTTGATGAAGTATTCAGAGTTTAAGTTGAAATTCATTTGGGCATGTCTCTTCTATACTGAGCTCTCCCCATTGTCCGTATATATATATATATATATATATATATATATATAATAGTAATAGTATGACAACAAAGAATGAATGAGACCTCAATATTATGTAAATAGAGGAATTTATCTGTAATATAATATGTGACAATTATTCGGTTGCCATAATAATACTCCATATTATATTACAGATATATATATATATATATATATATATATATATGTGCCAGTGCACCCTGACTGACTTCTGTGCCAGTGGCACGTAAAAAGCACCATCCAAACGTGGTCAATGCCAGTGCCCCCTGACTGGCTCCTGTGCCGGTGGCATGTAAAAAGTACCCACTGCATTCTCGGAGTGGTTGGCATTAGGAAGGGCATCCAGCTGTAGAAATCTTGCCAGATCAGACTGGAGGTTGGTGCAGCCTACTGGCTTGCGAGTCCTCAGTCAAACTGTCCAACCCATGCCAGCATAGTAAGCGGATGTTAAACGATGATGATATATATGTGTGTGTGTGTGTGTGGAAAACAGACATTAAATGATGATGATGATATATTATGTATGGAAAGTATACATCATGTAGGTATGTATAGACTGTGTACAGGTATTTGGATATGTGTGTTTATACTGACTTTTGCATAAAATACAAACCCTCAAACTCCTAACTAACCATCTGTGCAGATATAGAATTGAAATATGAGTTCATATGTATAACTGTTAAATATATTTGAAGTATATGTGTGTTAATATTAATGCAGATCCTCATTGTCGTTGAAATATATTCAATTATAACAGATAAGAATATTATGAACTGGAAATCCTATTAAATAAAATGATTAAAATATATTGAACACACATGAAAGATTGTGGTATAAGCAAATGACTTTTATTTTCTCTTCTTATTAATTCAGTTCTTGGAGCTTTGTAGAGTCATGTAATGATTTGTTAGGTGTATTGCTAATAAACCATTCTAATTTTCCTATGCTGATTGTTATCAGAATGATTTGTCATGGACATTGTCCAAGAAAGTAGAGGACGTTGGGGTTGCACCATTTCCTGCAATCTAGATGTCAGCTATTGATTTGGCTTCTGTCCAGTGAGCTCTTGTGGTCATCACTTAAATTACTTTCACCCAATGGTGGTGGGACTCTCCTGTCATAAACGACAGACATGGGTTTTGCAACTTCTTGTTGAACTGTCTGCACAGTTGATTTGTTTGCAGTGATCTGCAATGTCTCTGCTGCACTTTATCGTCTGCACTTCAAATGTCTGTGCTGCACATTAGCTCACTCACTTCATCAAATCAACATTTTCTGTACAAGTGCATAGTGCACCACATGTCAGATGTTGAAGTGATCACAGAGCAGTGTAAGATGAAGTGTTTTGTTCAAGAACGCAACGCAGTACCCAGTCCAGGAATTGAAACCATGCTCTTGTGAGCATTAGTGTAACATACTAACCACTAGGCCACACATCTTTGCTTTCTATATATTTATGGTTCGCTGGATGTGCAATGTCAGTGTGCTTGTACAACAGAGTGTAAGTGAATTGAGAGAAAAACTGGGCATGAGAGGCATCAGATGTGGTGTGCAAGAGAGCCGACTGTGCTGGTATGGTCACATGATGCATATGGATAGGGACAGCTTTGTAAAAAGTGCTGATCTCTAACTGTGGATGAGACCTGTGGAAGAAGTAGACCCAGGAAGACATGGATGAGGTGGTGAAACATGATCTTCGAATTTTGGGCCTCATGGAGACGATGACAAGTGACAGGCATTTGGTGATATGCCCTGATTGAGAAAACCCATGAAGCCAAGTGAAATTGTAGTCATAGCTAATGCTGTTGTCATGTATCTGACATCCATGCTGATGGCACATGAAAGCACCCGTATCAGTGGCATGTAAAGAGGACCTATTACACTCCTGGAGTATAATATATATATATATATATATATATATATATATATATATATATATATATATGTATATATATAAATGTATTTGTGTGTCTGTGTTTGTTCCTGCATCATCGCTTGTCACCGATGTTGGTGTGTTTACGTCCCCGTAACTTAGTGGTTTGGCAAAAGAGACCGATAGTGTAAGTACTAGGCTTACAAAGAATAAGTCCTGGGGTCGATTTGTTCAACTAAAGGCGCTGCTCCAGTATGGCCACAGTTAAAGGACTGAAACAAGTAAAAGAATAAATGTTTTATGTTGTACATTAGTTCACTTGCTCCACCAGTTGTCAAATAGTGGGGCAACAAATACATATGTATATATGTATGTTTATACATACATATATATATACACACACACACACACACACACACACATATATATATATATGTATGTTTATAATTATAATAATGAAATTATTGTATACAGTGCTCAGGTGCACTACAACTTGTCAAAAGTGCATATAAAGCATATGCAGTAATGTACAAATATCTGGAAAGTAAACAGTGTATGAGTCAGATACATGCTTGCGTGTGTATGGAGGGGAGAAAATCGGGTGTAGTATTGGCGAGTCTCAGGAAGCATGGAAGTTTTGAAGGATGCAGTGCTCCAACAACTAACAACTGATGCCAGCAGTTTGTTCCATACTTCAGCAACTCTTAGCATGAAAAAATGTTTCCAAATGTCATGGGAGCTGTGCTGTTTTCTGACTTTGTAAACATGCCCATTTGTATATATATATATATATATATATATATATATATATAAAATATACAAGAATAAGGGCAGGGAATCGTCAATTAATAATAGAATTAATAATTAACAATTTTGCCAAGTAGTTCAGTATGAAAAAACCTTTATCGGTAAAACCATTTATCATCATAAATATACAGGGATTAGCATTGAGTTGCTTCTCCAACATGTGTGCCATAAATATCGCCATCCATTTAGAGAAAAATTTGTAGTTTAGAATCAGTAGTTCTTTGACTGCTATTTCTAAATTTTCAGTATGTTGGAGAAGCAACTCAATGCTAATCCCTGTATATTTATGATGATATATATATATATATATATATATATATATATATATATATATATATATATATATATATATATATATATATATATAAGGGCATTACTACCAAAATAAGCACATTTTTACTGTGAGGCATTATTATATAGTAATGCCCTTATATAAATTAAATTATATATATTTATGGAAAAAAATGATGGGTTTTTTTTCCTTATAAGGTTTTTTCAGCCTGACTACTGGATAAATTCTTATAAAGATTTTATCCTTATATTATATTATATATATATATATATATATATATAATAAAGTAAAGTTGTGGAATACCGTACGAGTGGAAATATATATGAAAGAAAGTTTGAAAATGCACTTATTTTTAAAAAATATTTATTTACTTAACCGGTTTCACTTTTTTAGAAAAAGATTATCAAAAGTCTTTGAGAATAATAAAAAATGTTAAAAAACAGTCTGAGTATTAAAATGCATATATACATTCTTTGATGATAAAATATATTTAAAGTATAAAGCTTTGTATGAACTTTGTAGTGTTACATACTGATTGTCATATTAAGGTGAAATTGTTAAAAACAGTGTTAAAAACAGTGTATGAAAATACACATATGGAAAAATACATATACATATAGATATTCTCATACATATTCTTTGACAATCGAATAAAATTGAGAAGGAACTGACCTGGCCTTTTTCTCTTGTGTATATTGAAGGAATGTTTTACTGTCTTAAGAGACAGTATGACTGGCTAGCTGGGGTGGGAGGGAAGAAGAGTTAAAGAAGATTTTTTTATTTTTGGTTGGTCTGTGACAGTCTGTCATGGTTCACTGGTTTTTGGGACTGGTTCTGTGCACATCTCTATGTGTGTGTATATATGTGTGTTTGTGTCCGTGTGTGTGGGTGTGTGTGTGTGTGTGTGTGTGTGTGCCGTTTTTATTGGTCCCAGAGTTTATTGTGGAATGTGTATATGAGTGTGTGTTTGAGTGTTTTTTGTGTCGGTGGGGATGTTAGGTGTGTGTACGTGAGACTGTGCGTATATCTCTTTGTCTGAGTGTGTATGTGTTGTTTTGATCGTCTTTGTGGTGTGTGTGTGTGTGTGAGGGTGTGTACGTATGTGTGCGTATGTGTGTGTATGTATGTGTGCATCTGTGTGTGTGCGTGGGAGTGTTTTGTGTGAGTGTGGGAGTGTGTGAGTGTGGGAGTGTGTGTGTGTCTCTCTGTCTGAGTGGGTGTGTTGTTTTAAATACCTTGTGGTATGTGTGTGTGTGTGTGTGTAAGCAAACGTATGTGTGTGATGGTTCATATGTATGTGTATGCCTATGTCTGTATGTGTGCGTGTGTGGCATGTGTATATGAGTATGTGTGTGTTTTTTTATCTATGGTAGGATGGTGTGTGTATGTGTGTGCACGTTTGTGTGAGTGTGTATGTGTGTGATTAATATTTGTTAGGGTGTTGTGTGTGCGCATGTGTGTGTATGTGTATATGTGTTTGTTCGTGTGTGTGCGTGAGTGCGTGTGTATGTGTGTTTGTGTGTGTTTTTGTGTCGGTGGGGATGTTAGGTGTGTGTACGTGAGACTGTGCGTATATCTATTTTTCTGAGTATGTATGTGTTGTTTTAATCGTCCTTGTGATGTGTGTGTGTGAGAGAGAGCGCAACCGTATGTATGTGTGAGGGTGTGTACATGTGTGTGTGTCTGTGTGTGTATGTATGTGTGCATCTGTGTGTGTGCGTGGGAGTGTTTTGTGTGAATGTGGGAGTGTGTGTATACGTGAGTGTGTGTGTGTCTCTCTCTGTGTCTGAGTGAGTGTGTTGTTTTAAATACCCATTGTGGTGTGTGTGTGTGTGTGTGTGTAAGCAACCGTATGTGTGTGTGATGGTTCATATGTATGTGTATGTCTGTATGTGTACGTATGTTTATTTGTGTTGTGTGTTGGTGGGGGTGTTATATGTGTGTACGTGAGTTTGTGTGTGTCTCTAAATATGTTTGTGTTTGAGTTGTCATTGTGGTGCGTGTGTGTGTGAGGGAGCAACTGTATGTGTGTGCATGAGGGTGTATGTGTGTGTGAGCATGTATGTGTGTGTTGTATTTATTAGGTGTCCTTGTACGTTGGGTTTATCCAGGTGAGGTGTATGTGTGTGCATGTGTGTTCCGTGTATGTTGGTACTGGGTATGCGTTTGTATGTGTGTGTACGTGGGTATGGTTTGTGTAGTTTCCTGGTGTATATGTGTACATGTGTGTGTGCGCTGTAATTGTGAGTGATTAGTTTTGTTTGTATTGTTAGTACAGTATACGTGTGTATACGTGTGCGTGTGTTTGTGTGAGTGCGTCTATGTGGCTTGTATTTGTCGGGGAGGTGTGTCATTGTGTGTGCATGCTTCTGTGCATGTGTGCTTGTGGGTGTTTGTTGTGATTGTTGGGATTGTATTGTGTGTGTTTTTCTTTTGAGTGTGTATGTGACATTTTTACTGGGGAACAGGCGTATGGTGTTTGTATGTGTGTGTACATATGTATGCAAATATGCGTGTGTGAATATGATTTGTGGTTGCCGGAGTGGTGTGTAGGTGTGTGCATGTACCTGTTTACATATGTGTGTATGGGTGTTGGTTGTGGTTGCTACAATTGTATTGTAAGTATATATATGCGCATGTGTTCTTTCTTGAAATGTATGTGGGTTTGTGCTCTGGTGTGGAGATACTGTGATTGTGTGTGTGTGTATATATGTGTGTAAGTGTGTTCGTGTCGGAGGTTTGCATTGTATTGATGTGTGTGATTTTGCGTATCTGTGTGTCTTTGTTTTGGGCGTGCACCTGGGGAGGAGGCTTATGTTAGAGTATGTTGAGCTGTGGTCTGTATTTTTGAATAAGATTATTTTCCTTATTTATTCGTGTTTGGTCAGTGGTGTTGTCTGAGCATTGGTATAATGGGAAAACTAGGAATTTGGGAGACTTGTTTTGTGCACACAGATCTAAATGCCCACTGAGTGGTATCTGTCTTGTGGTGGGATCCCTCAATTGTTGGCGGTGGACTGTCATCCTTTCTCTGAGAGTAAGGCTCGTTTGCCCTATGTATTCTTTGTGGCACCCTTCACACCTTATGGCATAAAGTAAATTTTTTGATGCGCAGGTGAAGTTATTTTTTATGACAAAAGTGTGTCCCGACTGGAATCTGTATGTTGTTCCTTCCATGAGGTGGATGCAGGTCCTGCAGTTGGAACGACCACATTTTTTGACAGTAGGTGGTGGGCTTGTGTTGGGCAATTTTGCATTCGTGAGTAGGTTTTTTAGGGATTTGGGTTGTCTTTTACTTTTTATTATTTTATGGGTTGCGAGTACTCTTTTTAGACGTGGGTCTTGATTCAGTAGTGGGATGTTTTTGTATATTATTGTGTAAGCTTCTGCATTTCTAGGATTGTGTGTTGAGAGATATGGGAGACTATTTAACGTGCCGTGTATGTGTTTCGGTTTTCGCAGGTCATGGGTAGCAATTGCCTTGGCCCGTTCTATTCCATTGTCAACTAATGATGCTGGGTAATGTCTTTCGAGGAGAATTGCCTTTAGTTCTTCGAGTCTTTTATTTCGAGTTCTATAATTAGAAACAATTGTGCAAATTCTTCTCGCAAGGTTGAAGGGAATGTTTGTCCTTGTATGTTTTGGGTGATTGGAGGTGAACAGAAGGTATTGCTTGGAATCAGTCGGTTTGTAATGAATATCAGTCTCAATGCTGGTACCCATTTTTATAATGAGAATGTCAAGAAAAGGAAGTTGGTCTTGACTGTATTCCATTGTAAATTGGATATGGTTGTTGACACTGTTAATTAGAGTTTTGAAGTCAAAGAGTTGGTCGAGTGTGTGGGACCATAGGATGAGGCAATCATCCAAGTAACGTTTCCAATTCTTCAACAGGTATTGGTGGAAAGACAGGCCGTATCTAGTTTTGGATTTGTCGTAGATCTGCAATTCTAAGTAGGCCATCACCAGGTTTGCATATATATATATATATATATATATATATATATATATATCACAGGTTTCCATATATCTACTCGCAAGGCATTGGTTGACCCAAGACTATGATAGAAAATACTTGCCTGACTATGATAGAACACTTGCCTAGGTACCACACAGTGGGACTGAACCCAAAACCACATGGTTGTAAAGTGAGCTTCTTAATCACCCAGCCATGGTCTTTTTAAAGACATGGCTTGAATAATTAAAGCTTTTAGTTTTGAAATTATTTAAAACAATTCATTCTAATTTCTTAATTATAACTGTTCAGGAGTGTGTGTGTGTGTGTGTGTGTGTGTGTGTGTGTGTGTGTGTGTGAGTGTGTGTGATTATTAATGTTCTAATTTCTGCTTTCCCCATGATGGTTTATCTAAATCTCTCATGTGACTGAGCACCACTCTTCTTGATCCTTTATAAAATTTCCTCTGCGATGTCTAACTGCACCCTTTGTTAACAAGTCTTTCATCCTCCCTTCCTCCTCCTTACATGATCCTTCATGAGACATCCATTGTGATTGTGACATCACAGTCTATATGAGCAAGGCATGTAACTCTTGTTTCATCAATTTAACTGGCTGACACATTTATTCCTTCTTTGTAGGTTGAGTGCTTAGCAGCAGGAACTATCCTATATCACTGTAAAGATAATTATTCTCACAATAACTGATAAAATCTATATAAGATAGCCAGTAGTTTGTATACATGATTATGTATTCACACAATTGCATCCTGCTAATTGCTATGATTTAAAACAACTATTTCCCCTCTCTGATATATTTCTTTTGTATATATATTCCTGTTTAATGCAAATATTATTAACTGAAATATATTAAAATGATAATTACTGTTTAACCCCAGGTCAGCTTTGATCGAGCAGACATGTGATTAGGCATTTCAGTCTTGACCATCCTGTTGTTTTCTCCACCCATCCACCCCCAGTCATAGTATTACTATATTATCTGTGTCCATTTGTTTTAATATATACCAGGAAGTGATTTGAATGAGATATCGCTGTTATTGCTAACTTGAGCCATTAATATGCATAGGCACAGGAGTGGCTGTGTGGTATGTAGCTTGGTTACCAAACACATGGTTCCAGGTTCAGCCCCACTGCGTGGCACCTTGGGCAAGTGTCTTCTAATATAGCCTTGGGCCAACCAAAGCCTTGTGAGTGAATTTTGTAGATGGAAACTGAAAGAAGCCCGTCGTATTTTTTTTTACTTGTTTCAGTCATTTGACTGTAGCCATGCTGGAGCACCATATATATATATATATATATATATATATATATATATATATATGTATATCATCATCATCATCGTCGTGTAACGTCCGCTTTCCATGCTAGCATGGGTTATATATATATATATATATATATATATATATATATATGTATGTATGTTTGTGTCTGTATATGTTTGTGTGTCTGTGTTTGTCCCCCCAACATTAGTTCACTTCTTCCACCAGTTGTCAAATAGTGGGGCAACAAATACAAAGACACGCACACGCACACACACACACACACACACACACACACACATGTATGTATATATATAAACTGATGCTGGTGTGTTTAAGCCCCCGTAACTTAGCAGTTCTGCAAAAGAGACTGATAGAATAAGTACTAAGCTTATAAAGAACAAATCCTGGGATCTATTTCTTCGACTAAAGGCAGTGCTCCAGCATGGCTGCAGTCAAATGACTGAAATAAGTGAAATAGTAAAAGAATATTCTCATTAGCTCAAAGGACAGCTTCTGTTGTGGTTATATAACATGGTGTGATTTGAGGGAGATTTGGTTGCTATTACTAACCAGAACCAGTTGGGCATTCACAAACAATATTTCATTAAGTCAAAGGACGTAAGGGAAATTTGGTTGCTATTTCTAACTGGTTTAGCAATCACATAGACATTCTCTCATTAGCTCAAAGGCCAGTTTCTATTGTGGTTTTGTAAGATGTTTTAGATTAGTTTTGAGAAATCCTTGACTAATACAATTACTAATAATTAACTTGGGTACATTTCCTCTGCTGCTACATCAACCATGCCTGTTGCATGCAATCGTTATGCTATTGGCCATTAGAATATTCCAGCATGCTGATAAAGAATCTCTGCGTGAAATTGTAGCATGCTGACAGAATTATCAGCGTGAACATACAATGTTTAATTGCGCTTGAGAGTCTGATGTTTGAGTAGAATTCAATTTAAGAGAATGATTGGGAACAGGGAGCTTTTATATAATGAAGTACACTGGCAGATCATTAGTTGCTTACCTGCGTATATTTAACTTATAAATAATCAACTGCGTAGGTGTTATAAAATGTTTTCAAAATTTGGCTAAAACATAGCTGGAATATCTTTATTTTCTTGGAAGTTCCAACATATTTCTTTTCTTGCCAATAGAAAATTTTCAAAATTTATATGTGAGAAATTAATATCAAGGGAACAAGAAATTATATAATGAAGTTCAGTAGCTTACAACTGTTTCTGCTATAGGATCAGTGCATACAAAGCTGAGTGCTTGTGTATCACCTTATTAGCTTTGTTGGAACTTCCAAGAAAAAAAAAATTTGTTTTTGTTTTAAGCCCCAGTGAAGCTATAAGGTGTTACACATGCATTCAGCTATGAGGGCTTTGCATCTTTTTGCAGAAACAGCTGTAAGCTAATGAAGTTCATTCTATAATTTCTTGTTTCCTTGACATTTATTTAATTTCTTATTTCTGCTCTGTACTAAACTTACACTTCTTTCTGAAGCGTATGCATATTGAGTTTTAATACCAGGTTATTAGTATCACCATGCCTAAGCACAATAATATACATACATGCCCACACACACACGCACATGCTCTCACTCACACACACACACACACACACACACACACACACACACACACACCTTACCTTTTATTTGTTTCAGACAAAGTGTTGCAGCCGTGCTGGGGCACCACCAAAGGTTTAGGTGAACAAACAAACTCCAGTTCTGATTTTTAACTCTGCCACTTATTCTATCAATAACTTTTGCTGATCCACTAAGTTACAGAGATGTAAATAAACTGACATTTGATGTGAAGGGGTTGAGACGGGGACACACACATGCATACATACATACATGGAAATTAGCTGCCCAGTGGGTGTTAACATAAAGCTGAAGATCAGTGAAAAAGAGACCACCTATGCTGAACTATTGAGAAATCTGCAGTTACTCTATCCAGATTACAAGTTCAGGTTTATACCTGTAATTATTGGGGTCATGGGATATGTAATACACTGCCTAAATACCAATCTTGAGAAATTAGGATTCTCAAAACCAGAAAGGAGTAAACTAATTCGAAGGCTACAGATCCAATCCATCACTGGAACTGTAAAAATCTGTAAAATTTTCCAGAAGTTTATCACTTAAATATATATGAGCATGTCTAGATAGGCAACTATATGCATGAGAATACTTGCATAAAACATACAAATCTGCACATACATACATATAAACAAAAATACTCTGTTGTTGATGTTGAAATTCCAATGAAGGAGCTTTGGATCTAGGTTAGAAACCGGTTCTTTCTCTATTGGCAAGAAATCTTGAAATAAATTGAGTAATGACATATATACATGCACACACACATATATACATACACACATACACATATACATGCACACATATACACACATACAAACATACATACATTATAGATATTTATGAATAACGAAATCTTGGGGAAAATATCTTTTGTACACTGTTATCTCTTGCCTGTGTTCATGTGGCATGCTAATACATGGTTCACAACCAGCACACAAAAGAAATTAATGTACATGTAAGAAATTTTTGAGTCTACAAAAGCTTAGTTTTCTCAAATAATGTAGTATTTAATATTAATACTTATCATACATTCAGTGCACACATTCTTTCGTCACAGGAAATAGAAAATGTAACAGCACATTAGATTTTTGCACACACTGTCTACTACTAATTAGAGAGAACATTGTTCTTGCTTATAATACACAATGACATTTTTTTCAGAATCATGCTTACTATTATATTTAGTGTTATGTTGTATGGTAAAAAAAGGAAGTGTTTAGCCAGGTTTATTATAATTGCTGTATAAATTACATTGAAGAAGTTCAGAAATAAGTACCAGGCTTTAAAAAGAGATTTTGAAGTCGATTCATTCAGCCAAAATTCTTCTGGATGGTACCCCATCATGACCACAGTCTAATAACTGAGATAAGTAAAAAAAAATTTGGCATGCCATGCAGAGAGTCTCACAAGCTGCAGGTTGCCTATGATTGTGTTAAAGGTTACTTTACTTACTAGAAATAACAGCCAAAACTTTCTAAAATCACACCATATTTTCTGGGGGGGGGGGAAACATTGGAGAATAAAGTCCTGTATATAGAAAAAGCCAAATGGTCATACCGGAATATCTTTGATCATTAGTTTGTTTGATGAGAGCAGACCTGAGGCAAAACAGTCACAACATCAACCAACTATTGGGGAGAAGGGGGTGGAAATTGTCTAATTTGGTTCTCGACTATACGGAAGGAATAATACTACAAGAAAATTTTTTCTTTTACCTCCATGCCTTGTTTTGTTACAATTACAAGCAGGAATCTACAAATTTAGATTCTTATTAGCTTTATTGACTTATTGGTTGCATGCTCATGCTTTCATTTGCAATTGAAGAACAAGGAACGAACTAAGCCCTCAGCTATTAAGTTCCAACAATAAACTACTATAAAGAGATCCTGTTATTAAAGATTCTACAACAGTTACAGCTCGATGTTTGTATTAGCTTTTGATCACTGTAATCTCTCTCTCTCTCTCTCTCCTATTTAGGTACAGTTCATGTTTATTTATTCCTCTACCTGTGATTTAAGTTTACAAACTTTTACAACTCTTATACCAAGTACAAATGCTTAATTACCATGGTTACAGTCATGTCATAACAGCATCGAACAGTAATAAAATTGCCAAAGTATTTATTTAGCATGATTATTATTATTATTATTATTATAGATTACTTACACAGACACAAGATCCCAGATTTATTGGTGGGAGAGATAAAGGGGATTTTGTGATGTTAATGCTTCTCCTAAATAGCATTAGCAACATAAGAGTCATATGGTTATCTTTTATGTTTTACTTATTTCGGTCATGCTGGGGCACCACCTTGAAGGGTTTTCATCAAACAAATCAACCCCAGTACTTATGTTTTTTAAGTCTGCTATGTCTTCTGTTGATCGCATTTGCTAAACTACCAAGTTATGGGGACATAAACCATATAGCAGTGTGGGAGCATTCCATTTTCTCTGCCAGTTCCCTTGTTGTTTGACAAGAATTTTTGTGCAAAAGTTGGTTTAATTGCTCTTCATTGAACTCAACTGGATGGTCAAAATTTCCGTTTTTGAACTTGGCATACCAATCACGAGTGGTTCTTTCATTTATGGCACACTCTCCATACACAGCACAAAGTTGTGAGCAGCTTTTGTGACCTTCGAACCTTGATTAAAAGCAAAAAGAAGGAGGTGTCGAAAATGCTCATTTTTCTTAACTTGACATTCCATTTTAATGATCTGAAAATAAACAAAAATTAACTAAAATTAACTAGAAAAAGAACAAAATAGATTCCAAAATGATTCAAAAATAGAATTCTCTAAAAAAATAGATTCCAAAATTTAAAAACGCAATAAATTCCAAAATTTAAAAACGCAATAAATTCCAAAATTTAAAAAACAGCGGGAACTTAGTTGCCAACCCAATAGAAGATACTTGCCCGAGGTGCCACACAGTGAGACTGAACCCAAAACTGCATGGTTGCAAAGCAAGACTTTTAACCACACTGCCATGCTTGTTACATACATCATGGGACCGAAACAAACCACACACTCAATAAATACTATTGTGCGCACCCTCACACACACACATACACACTTACACTATATATATATATATTTTTTTTTCTGTAATTACCAGAAGAAAGGACTGAAGCTCTGATTACTTAATTGTGCTTGTGGTGGCATTCACCTGGAGTGAGTTGAGCCAGCTCTGACCAACATTTTCACCATGTCCCTCATGAATGCTAACCACTTCCAATGGTCAGCTGCAGTCAAGGTTGTAATGGATACCCACTCCCATTTCAACTGCAAAATACCATGGATGCAGAGGTCTATATCTGCTTGTACTTCCACCATCCTCATCTTCAGTTGCCCCCCCCCCCCCCAGCTCATTTGTGCCAGCGTAGGAAGAGAGCTTAATTAAAATGTCATTAAAATCTCATTGTCAGTGTGATATGTCGTAAAATGAGGGACTTTACTAAATTTGCTTCTGTTTGCCTGGTTACTAGTTTACTTTATCTCTGCCACTATATATATATAAAGAGCAAGTTGTGATGCGCAAACAAGTATGGCTTAGTAACATGTACCATGCTTTCTCTAATTGTTTTAGATGCTTGTGTAGTCATGAGCAGACATACACACTGTCTTGACTCACTCACTCTTTGGCCCAGTGGCACATCTAGAATGTGACAGCTGGGGAGAGAGCAAGTTTACAGATATCAAGGCATTAGAAATCATAGTCAAGGCTGTCTTAGTAGTTTTCTAGATCCCCACCCTGGTAGATCCATCTACAGGGCCCTAAAGTATACTGATTATTTCAGATATACATAGAGGTGCAGGCATGACTGTATGGTAAGAAGTTTGCTTCCCAACCACATGGTTTTGGGTTCAGTCCTACTGTCTGACACCTTGAGCAAGTGTCTTTTACTTATAGCCTCAGGCTGACCAAAGCCTTGTGAATGGAACAGCATTCATAAATGATAATCGGGACAAATCAATGCACCTAAAGTATGTATTTATTGACAGTAAGCCACAATATAAATAGATCAGAATTGGGTCCTAGACCTACAGGAAGCCCCTTACACCTATTGGGGCCATTGAGCAACTGACCAGTATGCCCATACCTTAAGATGGCCCTGGTCATAGTTGCTCAATGTGGCCAAAGCAATGAGAAAGAAATGGTTACAAGTTTGAATTCTTGCTTGGACCAGGAAGTAAAGTACAAAAAATATAATAAAAATAGCACAGTGAAGCAGAATGAGAGGAAAGATAAGTGATTCAATTAATCTACAAGGCTTCTGTCATTTTGTTTATGTAACTGAGCAACCACAGATAAGGCGGTGTGCTTAAGAAGGTCAAATTGACCTTATAATAGCACTATCATCACCAAATTTCTTATTTTACTTGATTTAGTCATTAGACTGTGATCAGGCTGGGGCACCCCCTTAAAGAATTTTAATCGAGTGAATTGACTCCAGTTTTTTTCTTTTTAAACCTGGTACTTATTGTTTTGCTAAGTTATGGGGGTGTAAACATAGCAACACTGGTTGTCAAGCAGTGAGACAACAAGCACACACACACACACACACACATGTATATATGTATATATACAACAGGATTCTTTCCATTTTTGTTTACCAATTCCACCCACAAGGCTTTGGTCAGACTGAGGCTATAATAAAAGACACTTGCTCAAGGTATCAGACAGTAGGACTGAACCCAAAACCATGAGGTTGGGAAGCAAACTTCTTCCCACACAGCCATGCCTGCACCTCTATGTATATCTGAAATAATCAGTATATGTTAATGTAAATGATGATATTCATGACGATATGTATACATATGTGTGTGTGTGTGTGTGTGTGTGTGTGTGTGCATGTGACTGTGTCTGTGTGTACATACATGAATATATATGTATGCAGGGGTAGATACGCATGTATGTGTCGTCATCCTGCAGGACAAAAAATGAAACCTGTCAAAAGGCTTATGGACTCTATTGAGCCAATGACCATCCAATAGCTGTGCACAGTAAAACTAGCCAGAATGAGGGACCCCTAGCTGTTGTCACAGAATCCTTCTAAGATAGTGACACTCTTATGGGAAACCTGCAGTGTGTCATGATTATTGATTATCTCACCTTGGCTTGTCACTAGGTATTAATCATGGTGGCTCAGTGAGTGGTCCTCAGTGAATGCTCAACTGTTTATTTATCTCTATAATCTATTGATGCACAGATATCTCTTGATGGTGACCTCATTTGTCATTCCATCATCTGAAAATTTTATGGCAATGGTGGAGTAGCAACATCTGCATATCTAACTAGTTGGCTATGCAGATCTGTAGCAGAAACAGTTACATAGTCAGCCATGAGGTCATGGGCAGAAAGTCAGAAATGCCATTGACAACAAGGAAGCACAGAGATGGCAATCATCTGTGTAGATGGCACAATCATCATACACACACACACACACACACACATATATTCACCATGTTGGATCGCTGAACTCTACAGGGTCTTTTTTGTTGTCACTCTGTTTATTTTTTTTTGCTCCTTTCTGTTGAAGAGCATAGGCTCGAAACATAAAAGACTTCCTTATTTTCCCCAAGTGTCAAACTAACACACTTGCTTGTTGTTCATACACCTCTCTTTGTCTTGTGTATTTCTATAAATTTCAACTATATTCTTTTATTCTCTTACTTGTTACAGTCATTTGACTGTGGCAATGTTGGAGCATTGTCTTTAGTCAAACAAATCAACCCCAGAACTTATTCTTTGTAAGCCTAGTAC
The DNA here is from genome assembly GCF_046866305.1 of Octopus bimaculoides. Lineage (NCBI taxonomy): Eukaryota > Metazoa > Mollusca > Cephalopoda > Octopoda > Octopodidae > Octopus > Octopus bimaculoides. The sequence continues at coordinate 63,164,709 of NC_142938.1, read as the reverse complement.
TTATTCTATCAATCTCCTTTTGCCAAACCGGTAAGTGACGGGGACATAAACACACCAATATTGGTTGTCAAGCAGTACTGGAGTGGGGAACAAACACAGACAAATAGCAAATACATATCTACCAATTCCACTCACAAGGCTTTGGTTGGCCCAAGGCTATAGTAGAAGACACTTGCCGTAAGTGCCAAGGACTGAACCTGAAACCATGTGGTTGGAAAGTAAGCTTTATACCACACAGCCACTCGTGCGCCTATATATATATATATAGGATGTTTTCCA
>NC_142938.1:63124430-63151930 GCF_046866305.1 Octopus bimaculoides | reverse complement strand
ACATATACCGATTATGGCGCCTTGTGTAGTTTCTGGCTTTACCAGCTCCTGTTAAACCATCCAACCCATTCCAGCATGGAAAACGGATGTGAAATGATGATGATGAAGATCATGATTTAGATGCAGTTATGGCTGTATGTTTAAGAAATTTGGTTTAGAGCCACTTAACTAGGATTTTGGTCTCACTGCTTGGACACTTCCCGCTAATGTCCTCTACTTTAGCCGTGGTTTGACCAATACCTTTTAAGTGAAATCAGTTGATGGAAACTTAAGCTCATTGCATATGTATGAGAGAGAGAGAGAGAGTGTGTGTGTGTGTGTGTGTGTGTGTGTGTGTGTGTGCATGTGATGCCATACTTCTCTTCATCTTGATATGCTTGCATGCTTTTTTTCATGTTAACTGCACTATTCGTGCATGAGGGTTTGCAGCTTGCAGAACTACAAACCCTGGTGGGAGATTGGCTTCATGTTAGGGGATGATAGGATTGAACTATGAGAAAGGGTAGGGGCAGCAGTGCAGGTTCTTGTAGAGGATCTACATAGCTACTAGCATCTACTTAGAAGGGGAAAGAAAGAGAAAAGGAACAGAAGAACTGCAAGAGAGAGATAACAGCAGTAAGGTACCTTAGTAATGTACCCCACAAGGCTCAAGATGAAGTGAAAAATCAGTTGGCAAGATTGTGTGGGAAGGAGAATGAGGAGATAGGAACACAGACTCCCAAAAGGGGTTAAGGGTGGATGAGAGAGGAGCTGTGAGCTGGGGGAGATAGAAGAATGCACAAGAGAATGTCAAGAGAGGAACACAGGAGTGATAAAGACAAAACAGTAATTGGTGAGGGATATGACATGGTTGGGTAGTCTGCAAGAGTGAAGGGGATGGAGAAGAGGCAGGCTTAACACATGGGTGGAGAACATGTAATATTTGTGGAGAGCACAACCCATAGCACTTCTAGAATTCAGTTTTTGCTGAGAAGGACAGGTCTGTATTTGTCTCTCTACACTGCCTTGATGACCAGTTGATAAACCCATTGCTTAGCAGTTTGGCAAAAAGAGAATGACAGAATAAGTATCAAATTTAAAAAATAAGTACTGCTGTTGGTTGACTTGTTTGGTTAACACCCTTCAAGATGGTCCCCCAGTATGGCTGTAACAAGTAAAATATATATATATATATATATATATATCTACTCTTTTACTTGTTTCAGTCATTTGACTGTGGCCATGCTGGAGCACTGCCTTTAGTCGAGCAAATCGACCCCAGGACTTATTCTTTGTGACCTTAGTACTTATTCTATCGGTCTTTTTTGCCGAACTGCTAAGTTACAGGGACGTAAACACACCAGCATCGGTTGTCAAGCGATGTTGGGGGGACAAACATAGACACGCAAACATATACACACACATACATACATATATATCTATCTATATATATATATATATATATATATATATATATATATATACATATATACGACGGGCTTCTTTCAGTTTCCGTCTACCAAATCCACTCACAAGGCTTTGGTCAGCCCGAGGCTATAGTAGAAGACACTTGTCCAAGGTGTCACGGAGTGGGACTGAACCCGGAACCATGTGGTTTGTAAGCAAGTTACTTACCACACAGCCACTCCTACGCCTGTAGTATAGTAAGTTTATATATATACATATATCCACAAGCACTCAAACAGAGTCCCCAAGTTGTTCCATTTGCCAAAAAGTTTGCAAGGCACCAGCAGGCCTCAAGAGACACATTCGCATCCATAGAACATGCTTACCTCTTTATTTGACAGAACCCTCATTTGTCGATCACAACAAGAGACTCCATCATACACACACGCATATTAAAGTCATTTATGATTATCAGCAATACCACTATTACTACCACCACCATTATAACTACTATTGCTACCACTATTACCATCCATGTCACCATTGTCACCATCACTACTGCGATCGTTACTCTCACTGTTGTGATTTTAGATGATTTCACAATTTATAATTTATTTCAAACATATTTTAATTTCTTTCAACTGCCAACCCACAGGAGAAATAAATAACGTTTTAACCATCACTGTGCACACATCATGAAAGATTATGTTACACGGATGAGATAGCAGCTTGAATTAACAATTGTACATCATGCATGATATAGGTGTATTCTGAGAGATGTAGTGCACATGTATACATGTGGACATAAAATGTGTGCATAGAGGCATATATGTGCACAGACAGACAAGTAAAATGGGGATACAGCGAGAATTAAGATATATCTTCTATAGATCTGTTTAACTTATGTGATAATGGGGAAAACAAGAAAAAAAAAAGGAACAAAATTAACGTAAAAACAAGCATAAAAACCATCAATAAGTTATGTTTTATTTTTTGCTTGATTCAATCTTTGGACTGCAACCATGCTGGGGCACCACCTTGAAGAATTTTTAATTGAATAAATCGATCCAAATACTTATTTTTTTTAAAGCCTGGTACTTATTCTATTGGACTCTTTTTTGCTGAACAGCTAAGTTACAGGAACATAAACACACCAACACTAGTTGTCAAGTGGTGGTGGGGTCAAACAAAGACAGACAGACACACACACACACACACACACACACATACATATATAAATACGATGAGCTTTTTTCAGTTTCTTATTTCTTATTTCTTTATTGCCCACAAGGGACTACACACAGAGGGGACAAACAAGGACAGACAAACGGATTAAGTCAATTATATCAACCCCAGTGCATAACTGGTACTTATTCAATCGACCCCGAAAGGATGAAACGCAAAGTCAACCTCAGCGGAATTTGAACTCAGAACATAATGGCAGACAAAATGCTGCTTAGCATTTCGCCTGATGTGTAACGTTTCTACCATCTCGCTGCCTTATTTCAGCTTTTTTCAGTTTCTGTCTACCAAATCCACTCACAGAGCTTTAAATAAAAACAACAAGTTATGTAATAAAATATACTGTGTGATAATTATAGATTTGCAGACAAGGAACTTACTTTAAGTGTAGCGGTTCAGTTGTTGCTTTAATCATCCATACTTGCTTGTACGTATTTGCCTAATTACCTAGAAAGCAAGTCCCATTCAGAATTTATAATTGTATTTTTAGTGCTAGCAATGATGTCTTGTTGAATAATTAATTGGTTTATAGGATGTACATACACTGCAGCTTCTTATATATATGACCAATATGTATGCCCTAGAACAAGATTTTGTGTCCTTTTTCAATAAAGAAACCTTATTTGAAACATTAGAATTTACCCTCACCTCATAGAAATAATTGGTGTAAGTCAATTCAAAACATACTATTAGTTTCAATTTTTTAAGCAAGTATGAAAGACAACTCTAGACAGGTCTAAATTTTATTCTGCCCTTGTCAGCTAAACACAGTATTGTATCAACACACTAAGTATCTAAGCTTTATCAAGTCTATATTATGTCTCTCTGTTCTTGTTTCACAATGTCAGTGTAACATATGTGTGTATGTCAGCTAAACACAGTATTGTATCAACACACTAAGTATCCAAGCTTTATCAAGTCTATATTATGTCTCTCTGTTCTTGTTTCACAATGTCAGTGTAACATATGTGTGTATGTATCATCATCATCATCGTTTTATGCCCGCTTTCCATGCTGGCATGGATTGGACGGTTTGACTGAGGACTGGTGAGCCAGAGGTTGCACCAGGCTCATCTGATCTGACAAAGTTTCTACAGCTAGATGCCCTTCCTAATGCCAACCACTCCGAGAGTGCCACCAGCATGAGGGACAGTCCGGTGGCACTGGCAACGACCACGCTCAAATGTTGTTTTCATGTGCCACCAGCATACATATATATAATAGTGGAGCTCAACTCAGTTGTGATGTCTTGTCCTGTGACTACTTGACAACCTCACTGGCACTGATGTCAGTTAAAAAAAAGCAACCAGGATAGGATGCTTTATAAACTGTTGGCATTAGGAAGGCATTCAGCTCTAGAAACATGCCAAAGCAGACATTGGAGCTCAGTGCTGCCTTTTGCCTCATCAGTTCCTGTTGAACCATCCAATCCTAGCAACATGAAGAAGAGGACCTTAAATGATGATGAGGATAATGATATATACATATATATTCTTTTACATGTTTCAGCCCTAAGGCTGTTGCCATAATGGAGCACCACAACACTCACACACACATATATATATATTGCAGTAATCACTCACCATATCATGGTTCACCTATCACGCCCTCGGTACATTGCAGATTTTTGTGGCTAATGTAAATTTATATCACAGACTCCTCAGTATATCATGGGTTTCTGTAGCCAATTGGTATTTATATTTTTTTAGATTTTAATCATTCCTATGGTGAGATATGCATTTTCATGCCTGAAAATTAATAAATTAATAAATAAAAATGCAGTACAGTACTGCAATGTATAACACATTAATTAAAATATATTAAAAGGAAATAGTTATTGTACTGTAGATGAGTAAACAAAGAATCGTATATACTGAATGGAAAACAAAACTCGGGAGGCGAGTGTGTAGTGTTGTTTTGCATTTGGGTGTAAAATTGTGAATTTATTTCCAGCCCTACGGTGTCACCCAAATGTTCTGCACCCTCTGAAAATATACAGTACAGTACTGTTTCTACCTCGCGGATTTTCACCTATCGCAGGGTTGGGGGTTGAAACATAACACCCGCAATAGTTGTGGGATTACTGTATATATATGGTGAGCTGAAAGTATCGTTAACATGCAGGACAAAATACTTAGCAGCATTTCATCCATCTTTATGTTCTGAGTTTTAATTCATTGAGCTTGGCTTTGCCTTTCGTTCTTTCTGAGTCAACAGAATAAGTACCAGTTGATTCCTGGAGTCTATATTTTTGACTTACCTCACCCCACCCCATTTTACTGGCCGTGTGCTTAAATTTGAAACCATTTTATATATATGTATATGACATCATCAGTCAGTTCTTAATATCTCTCTCTACCCAATATCCTACTCCAAGGTAGAGCAATGGGTATTTTTTGTTTTTGATTTTAAAAATTGTTTTTTTTTGTTGGCACTCCATTTCTATCAGCTGAAATGTCTACTCAGTCCCTTGTTCAATCATTCTATCTGTCTGTCTCATATTCTCTCTCCTACGATCATCCTGTTTACTTCTTTTTCCTATCAATTTTCCACCTCATATCTCTGTATCCCGTCTACCTTCAATACACACACACACAGATCTTGACTGCCTGAAAACCTATCATTCTGATGTTTAGTAAGATAGATATGTTTTAGCAGAAGAGATAAGCCTGTCTGCTTTCCTTACCTATTTTACAGAGTGTATATGTGTGTGTGTGTGTAATATTATATAGCACAAAGTATAAATGTATGAGTGTGAGTATGAATGCTTGCATGCGTGCAAATATATATGGGTTTGTATGTTATTGTATGTGTGTAGTTATCTATGCATATATATATATGTGTGTGTGTGTGTGTGTGTGTGTATATATATATATATATATATATATATATATATATATATATATATATGTATGTATATGTATGTATGTATATGTATGTATATATATGTATGTATGTATATGTATGTATATATATGTATGTATATATATGTATGTATATATATATATATGTATATATGTGTATATATGTATATATATGTATATATATATATGTATATATATGTATATATATATATGTATATATATATATGTATGTATATATATATATATGTATATATATGTATATATGTATATGTATATATGTATATATATATATGTGTGTGTGTATGTGTGTATTTATGCATGTGTTTATGTCTGTATGTGTGCATGTGTATTTATAATGTATATATGTATGAAATTATGTCTGCATGCATACATGCATGTACGTTAATGCATGTATATGTGCATATATATATATATATATATATATATATATATATATATATATATATATATATATATATATGTATGTATGTATGTATGTATATACGTGTGTGTGTGTGTGTGTGTGTGTGTGTGTAGTGACAGGGGAGAAAGAGAGAGCCTGTAGTCTCTAGAAGACATACTTGAAGTGGGAAGAAGCCTACGAATTTCAATCTTAAAAACTGAAACATTAAACGAATAAACATTAAGTTTTTTTGTTTGCTTTTCCCATCTTGTCTCTTCATAGGCTTTATGTCATGTGATGTAATGTCTATTTTATACATAAATATAACACATTACTTGTCACTGCTACATGTTATCTCATGTTACTCATTCCCTATTATTCTTATTGTTGTTATCATTATTATTATTGTTGTTGTTGTTGTTGTTGTTGTTGTTATTATTATTATTATTATTATTAGTAGTAGTAGTAGTAGTAATAGTAGTAGTAGTAGTAGTAGTAGTGAATATTAGCCACTCTATGTTATTTACGTGTCACCTACTACATGTTATTATATGTCACCTACTATATGACAGCAACTACATGTTATATACTCCATACAACATATTATTGCATGACAACTATTACAACTATCCACCATGAGTTATTACATGTTATTACTACACCTATATGTTATATGCCACTTACCACATGTTACTACTACACCTATATGTTATATGCCACTTACCACATGTTACTACGGGATAACCATTACATGATAACCACTACATGTTACATGCCATCCGCTACATATTACTCTGTCATCCATCATTGCTTGTTATTACATATCATCTACATGTTATAACATGCCGTCCACTACATGTTACTACACGCTGTCCACCACATGTTATTACATTCCTATCATTATATGTCATTTCATGTCACTCACTGCATGTTATCAGATGCCAGCTGTTACCTAGGAGTGAATACAGCTTGGTAACGTGTACCATGCTTTCACATGGTACATATTTCAGGTGCCTGTGCAGTCACTAGTAGACGTCGACGCACTCTCAACCCTTTCGACCTACAACCCAGTGGCACATCCAGGATGTGACAGTTGAAGAGGAGCAGAGTTGCATCAGCACTTGATCAGTTCTCATTTTTAGCAAAGCAGACTGGAACAGGATGAAATAAAATATCTTGCTCAAGGACAAAAATGCACTGCCCAACCCAGGAATTGAACCTACGACATTATATTTATAAGCTGAACACCCACTCTAACCACTAAGCTATATGCTCCACACTGCACATTATTACCTGTCATACACTACAGCAATGGTTCTCAACTAGGGTCCCCATAACCCTTGTGGGGTCCACATAAGATTTTGTTGTTAAAATTTGTCCAATAAATTGCTTATACCACATGGCTCCAAGTTCAGTCTCATTGCGTGGTATCTTGAGCAAGTGTCTTCTACTATAGCCTCAAGCTAACCAAAGCCTTGTGAGTGGATTTGGTAGACAGAAACTGAAAGAAGCCTATCATATATATATATATGTATATATATATATATATATATATATATATATATATATATATATATATATATATATATATACACTCTCTGAGTGGTTGGCGTTAGGAAGGGCATCCAGCTGTAGAAACTCTGCCAAATTAGATTGGAGCCTGGTGTTGCCATCCGGTTTCACCAGTCCTCAGTCAAATCGTCCAACCCATGCTAGCATGGAAAGCGGACGTTAAGCGATGACGATGATGATGATGATGATATATATATGTATGTGTGTGTATATGTTTGTGTGTCTGTGTTTGTCAACCGATGGTGATGTGTTTACATCCCCGTAACTTAACGGTTCAGCAAAAGAGACAGATAGAATAAGTACTAGGCTTACAAAGAATAAGTCCTGGCATAGATTTGCTCGACTAAAGGGCAGTGCTCCAGCATGGCCGCAGTCAAATGACTGAAACAAGTAAAAGAGTGAAAGAGTAAATAATATTTAATTATAAGAATACAGTAGGATATTTTTTATATACATCAAATAGCTTTGGAGATCCAGTAGAATGAAATAGGAATCAAAGGGATCCTTAGGCAAAAAGAAAAACAGGGGTTGAGGACCATCAGACTACAGTATTGTATTTTCTCTACTATATGTCACCCATGTACAAGGCTGTCTCAACAGCATTATAGGGATCCAGGTAAAGCAATGCATTGAGTCCTATATCATCATTGTTAAACATCTGCACTCCATGCTAGCATGGATTGAACGGTTTGACATGGAGCTGACTAACAGGGAGCTGTCCAAACTCCAGCTGTCTGTTGTGGCATGGTTTCTTCAGCTGGATGTCCTTCCTATCGCCATTTATCATATTTATTTATTGATTGGAAGCCATAGCATACATAGATTACGATGGGACCTCTAGACCTGTAGGTCACCCAGGCAACTACCCATTGTACCCATGCCTACAAATGGTACAGCCCACATGTTATTTCCTGTGTCATTTGCTTACCACATGTCACTCACTCCATGTATGGCATGTGTTGTTCATTCTTATACATTACATTACATATTATTGCTCACTGAATGCCATACACCCAACACAGCATCTCGTCACACTCCATGTCAAATATTCTTAGACTTCGTTGGAATTCAAATCTCCGACATAACACTCTTAAATGGACCAGACAAAGTATTTTAATCTTTAGTGTAAAATTGATAAAATAAGTCGGGGAAAAAAATGTTTTGAATTTGAATCATATTTCACTGCTTGAAAGAGAATAAGAGAGCGAGAGAGATTGAGAAAGAATATTATATTGATTTGTTTAAATTATAACTTTTTATTGAATTTTAATTCAAACTCAAATTGAAATTCAATTTTTAAAAGTTTTCAATACAGAGACACAGAAACACACACAGTCACAGACAAACTTAGACACACACAGACGTGTGCACATATACACAAATACACACAGACATGTACACACACGCACACACATACACGAGCTATTGTTTATTTTCATAAAGTTGATCTTTGTATGAATTGACTAAAAGTTCAACGGAATATTCACATCCAAACATTAGTTGTAGACATTTACACAAAGAACCACCCCCATCCCTAACTTCATCTTTAGATTAAGTAGTTTGTGCAGTTTGAAACTTCAACATTATCACTGTAATGGCAGACGTTATATCTCTGAAGCAATTAAATATCCAGTTTCTTTTTGATTTATTACATTACACACGAGAAAGTAAATTCATTCTGGTAATGAGGAAATAGCTGTATATGTGTTGTATAATTTGGAAGTGTAGTCAGAGAGAAATTGAAGAAGCTATCCAAGTAAAACACGCTTTTGGCAGGAAATCTTAACTGTTTGCAAGAATATCTTTAATATCAAAAGCTAGATTCGTAAAACTAGTGAAAGCAATCATTCATAATGTCAATGATTTATCCTTCATCAAGGGCATTTTTTTCCATTTAGAAACTGTTGTAGTAATTGCTTATATAGTTAGAAACCCTCCTTATGACTAAGCGCTCAAATAAAATAAGGTTTGAATTTGTCAGTCAAGGTTGAGATCAGTTAGGTTAGTTACCTTGTTCAGGAGTGGTGGAGCAGTTTCTACAGTAAACTTGGCTAACTGACAGGTCCATTTTGCATACTACAGTAAGTAGCTGTTTCACAAAACCTCACAAGTGCAATTTGTTGTTCTACATGCATCTCAGACTGGCCCAGTTAATAGTATTTCTCTACCCATACAGTTTAAGCCATTGCCTGTCCTTTGTATGTGATACACAGGACGTATTTATTTGGCATCCATACATTATATATGAAACACATTCCCTTCTTTTTTCAATTTTTGTTTTTTTAACCAAAAGACTAACTTGGGACTTATGAAACAGAGTCTTTGTATCACTCAGAACATATGAAACAAGGGCTAGAAATAGCAACCACATTCCTTCAAATCACACCCTATCATCTTAATCTTTTGCCTGTCTTGTGTATTACATGTGATTCACAAAACATATTTCCTTGGCCTCCATGCATCATATATCATTATATAAATATCCTTTATTTTTTTTTTCAAACCATCATAGTAACGTGGGACTTATGAAATGGAAACTTTATATTGCTCAAAACATCTGGAACAAGGGCTAACAAAATGTCTGAAAATAAGTATGGATGGGCATGGATGTTTAGTACAAACCTATGAAAATATTTTGGACTGCCACATGTTCAACTTGAACCAGCAATGCCTAGTAAATCTGCTAGACAGGAATTTTTTGAAAAGTTATAATTCCCAGGTTGAATGTGCTCTAAAACAGTTTATTCTCAAAAATACCCTAAGTTTCTTTGAGAACATCATCACTCTACCCCACCACTAGTCCTCTATAAGATGATAATGTACAGGTTCCACCAGCTGTGTGACTCAACTGATAGATGACTGGTACCCACATGCCAGGTGCTCAGTCTTGGCTTTTGCTTGACCCAGTAGTGCAGCTCTATCAAAGAGATGATGATGAGATGTGGGAAAATTTGCCTGGCAAGGAGTGAGCGCACACGCCTTCATCATCCAGGAATCTCTGCAATGATAAAGTTACCAGTAAGCCTCAGAAGTAGTTGAATTTATTTAAGTTAATATGAAAGATAAAAAACATCTTGTGTCACTTTACTAAGCTTAACATTCACATAAAATTCTCAAGAAAGTTTGCATCTGTTTGTTTGTTATTATAACAGAAAAAATAAAATAGATTTATGTAATCCAATCCATCTTATTTAAAAATAAAACTCTGAAAGTTACTTCTCAACATGAAATGTTCTCCATCAGAAATGTTTTTGCTTTTTTGTTTTTCTCTGCTCATAACTTCATAAAAACAGGGGAAAGGTTAAATTTAAAACCTTCATATGTTTTATGAACGTCACTTAAACTAGAACAATTTGTGACTTCTTTTTTTTTTTGCTGGAGTGATGTGGGGAATATGACTTTTATAGTGTTATAGTAATGAACTCAGAGTCAGATATGTTATGATGTTATGTCTTGCTTGACAAAGACTAGCAGAGATTGAAATCCACTCAAGATATTTTCAGTCCCTGTGCTAGTTTTTTTTGTTTAAAGGGATGAAGTTGCCATATTACATCTTCTCTCTCTTTCTCCCATCCCTGCCTTTCTTCTTAATCTCTGTACCATGGCCTAGTGACAAACATTGCAAAACAACATGCAGTAAATGTACAATACATGTGTTTGGTATAAACAGAGGAAACTTATCTTGACTTCCAAATGATAGTTAAATTTTCTTAGGATTTAATCATCAGCCTCTGAAGTAAATTTTATCAAAAGTTATGATGTTGAGCTTCATCCTCAGCATCATTTATATTCCAATATTCTAAATTTTTTGAGTAACCTCTCATTCTTTTCTGACTGGAACTAGCAAGCGGGTAGTGATACTCTCAACTATTTAATTATATTTTTTGCATAACCTAGGACATGAATGTTATTATAAATTTCATCTTACATGGTGTTATTTTTATTTCTATTTTTATTAAGGTTGTTGAAAAGTTGACCCTTTATGGTACCTAGTTTAGAACATCAATTTCTTGGAAAGAACCAGATTTTTATAACAACTAGCCTTGTGCCACCACCTCAAATATTATAATTATATCATTAGTGAGTGAGTCATCAGTGATAAAATTTGCAGTCTGATTTCAATTCCCTGTTTGGAACCACTTCACTTATAACATCTATCCTTTTTGAGAAACCATGTAATTACCTCTCCTCTACAAGCCTAAAACTTGATGCTTCTGTAAAAAAATTCCTCATTGTTCTCTGGTTTTCCATGTTTCTATAGTAACAGTATGTATTCTTCAGTAGAGGTTGTTTGTTCCAAAGATGAAACATTAGCGTCATTTGAACTGTGATGTTATTCTGGAAATTATTTGCAAGTCTGTTATTACTTTTCAGCTTCCCAACCATCTAACATGACAACCTGGTGGGAAATCTACACTGCATTCCTATTCTTTCACAATGTATTCTGTGATTCATTATAGAAAAAGTAACTAGATCCTAAACTATAATTTACTCTTCAACAAAACACGTTTTCAGCTTTCAGATTTTTACTCTCCATTTCCTTCCAAATAGCAAAATTATTTTTTTTTTCTTCAGAAAATTGCTTTTGTAATGTGTTTGCCAAAATTAAAGAAATGCTATACTGTGTCTTACATTTGTCAAGTTTGTTTGTTATATATTTTTGTAAACACAGTTTTCATTAATCTCTTTATATTGACAGTGGTTGGGGTGGTGTTTTAATACCTGAATTGTTGGCTTATGTGTTCGTCTGTTTGTTTTTAAACAGAGTTTTTTTTTTCACCTGCCAACATCCATCAAGGAAGTTTCTGAATGAAGTATGCAAATTTAAGAGATGTGTATTACCTGAAGTGTATAACATGCTTAGATTTAGAACCTGTGACTTTTAACTCAGTAGTTTAGCTTCTTAACTGCCATCACTATACCTTTTCATCTCTCATTCACCATACTTCTACCTAAACAAGCACCTGGACAGGCACCATCAACCATACCTAAACCTACCTGTCACTAGACCTCTACCTCAGTAATACCTTAACTGTGTAACAATTATTATATGCCCTACTTCAGTAGTATTTCCTGCATGAATGAAAGACCTGCATTAAATGCCTCAGATATATGAATGAATACATGTAACAAACCAGATTGTAATATGAATCTTCCATTTTTGTGGGAGGCAGCTTGAAAGTGGATAAACACATGTTATAAGCACCCTTTCTTCAATTAAATGGATCAAGTGCCAGGATTTCCCTTGCTCTATCTTAACTAACACCTTAACAGGTTGGTCATGTGATATTCAGCTTAAATTCATTGTAAGAATTTTTCTTCCTTTTATTCAGGACAAATCAATTAGAATTCTAAGTACAACGGGCACAGGAGTAGCTGTGTGGTAAGCAGCTTGCTTACCAACCACATAGTTCCAGGTTCAGTCCCACTGTATGGCATTTTGGGCAAGTGTCTTCTACTATAGCCTCGGGCTGAACAAAGCCTTGTGAGTGGATTTGGTAGGTGGAAACTGAAAGAAGCTTACCATATATATATATATATATATATATATATATATATTTGTGTGTCTGTGTTTGTCTCCCCACCATTGCTTAACAATCAATGCTGGTGTGTTTACATCCCCGTAACTTAGCGGTTCAACAAAAGTGTCCGATAGAATAAGTACTAGGTTAGGCTTACAAAGAATAAGTCCTGGAGTCGATTTGTTTGACTAAAGGTGGTGCTCCAGCATGGCTACAGTCAAATGACTGAAACAAACAAAGGAATAAAAGAACATCATTGTTAAAGTTTACAGTGCAGGCATTGTTAAAAGGCTTGCTTTTCGACCACATAGTTTCAAGTTCAATCCCATCACATGGCATGTTTAGCAAATGTCTCTACCATAGCTCTGGGCTGACCAATGCCTTGTAATTGTGTTTGGTAGGGAGAAAGTAAATAGAAGGATGTTACTTCACTTGTATTTTTTCAGGTTTTAGATTTGTTAGTAATTTTTTCCACCATCCCCAGATTCTTGGAATTTGGAAGTGCTGGAGTACTTAGGTATCATATTATTTTTGTACTAATAGTTAATTAGTTAGTGTTTGTACTAATATTTTGTAGACTTTATAAGATGCTTTTGTACAGGTTTTATTAGCAGTTGTACTTTCTATCATTTTTTGACAATGTTTACATTTACTTAGAAAAATAAATATTTGTGTGTGAAAAGACAGACAAGTTAAGTATTTTACCCAGCATACTAATGACTCTGCCATATTATATTAAAGGTTACTTTTATCCTGCATGTTTTACCATTATTTAAAGATGGTAGAGTAATATTTGTGGAAGATCTGACTGCAATTTCTCGCATTTAAGTAACTTTGTAGAGGTTAACTGTTTGTGCTGTTAATTCTGTAGGATATTGACACCAACTAAAGCAGTTATAATTCCAAGAAATTCATAACATACTATATATTGGAATAATACATTATTTACAAGCATATTAGCATTATTTCTGAGAGAAGTCAATATAACTGGTCCATTTAAATCACCTTACACAAAGGCTATCATAAATAGCATTATTAATGTAGTAGCTGTTTCAATGAAGAACTTATGATTCTGGTAGCCTGCCCCTTAGTAATCATTCATTTTCAAAAGTATTTGAAAGCCATAACATGAAATAATAACAAAATGGAATGGAATTGAGTATGCGGACGTTTTGAAAATACCTCACGGAATGTCTTGCATAGTTATTGGCTGCTCTTTGGCAAAGCATGGCACCCTTTCAGCCACCCTTCCAGGGATACAGTGAAGTTATGAGCCTGTAGTATGGTGGATTGGGAAGAGGTAGCAGAAGAGTTCAACTGAACCAATGGTGCTTTTTACATCGAAGCTGAGCGGAGGAATCCTAGAAGATCAATGATCAGGATCACCAAACTCTGTCAAGTGAATAACTGCAATGCATCCATAGGGGTGTCATCCATGGCTGTGTAATAAGCTAATGAAAGATTCATTCTAACTCAAACTACCAATTCAAATTCATGATAATGGAATTGGATGGCAACAGAGTCATGAGAGTCCATGAGAGCAGTGAGAAAAAAAAAAAAAAGATTATATGAAAATGTACAGTGTCACCACTTACTTTGAAGACAGGAATATTCTGGTGATTAAACATTACCTCCATTATGTCATCATAATTCAGACTGTATATGAACAGAAAGAGAATTTTTTACTTTTTAATTGATGTGAGTTTGATACTTTTGATACCAATCTACCCAAGACCGCTCTTTGTTCTGAAAAACAAACTTAGCATTTTGAATTGATCTAGATTTAAAACATCTATCAAAGTTTCATGTTCACATCATCATAACCTGGCAGTTCATCAAAAGAGAGTGATAGAATAAGTACCAGACTTAAAAAGAAAAATCAGTACTGAGGTCAAGATGTTGCCCCTGCATGGCCACAATCCAATGACCAAAACCAGTAAAATAAAATAAAGCAATGTTACAAACACCAGTTTAATAATAACAAAATAACTTTAGGAAATTTTTCATTATTTTCAAAATCAACTGAAAGAAAAGTGATATTTGTTAAATATAATTATAAGTTTCCACTGAGTATATTGACTATAGAAAATTTTCTAATATTGGGGCATGTGTCCAACACATGGATATCAATTAATTTAAATCATATCTGATTTTACTTTAACAAAATGTATGTTATGTATGACAGGTAAAGACAAACATAGCCCTTATCCATGGTTGGGTTTTCAAGTTTTCTTGAAAAAGAATCCTATTTGCTGCAAAGCATTGAACCTGGAGGTTTGATGACATTTTCTGGAATTAATTCAACCCTCCACCTTTTTTTTTATATATAATCAGACAGTTCACTTGATCCATTTCCATTAGTGTTTTCTTGAGGTTAAATCTGGAGATTGAGATAACCAGTGCAACAAAAGCAAATGCTTTTGTTGACTTCCTTCATAATTTCCTATACTAGGCTGAAAAATCTATGCTCTTCTCCAAGATTTCCAGATAGCTTGTATTGTTTATGCTGCCCTCAATCTTATATAATGTGGCTGATCCCTTTTTGAAACATTCAACCTCAGACCATGTCATTGCCCCTCATACAAAACTGTTAAATTTGTGTACCCTAAGTAAAGTGTTTCTTCTCTTTGATATTTAACATCCACTCAATCATCATCAGGGCCAACCAAGTTAAATTTTAACTCTCTGACCTCAAGATATTTTACTTGTCTGATGATTAATTCTTATGCCTCTTATACAAATTGAATTTAGACCTGTTGTATGGCCTCTATTTTTCTTTTATGTGCAACATGTCCCAAAAGCATAAACTGCTCTAGTTGATTTTTTTAATGCTAATGACACCAATCTACATATGGTATTTCTGTTGAAAGACGTTAAATACCAACAGTTGTCATCTTTCTTCTGTTCTTCAACAATGGTCATTTTTTTTCTGTTCTTAATTGCTAACAATGAATGTCCCAGTCTACCCTTTCAACAGTGGCTACTCTGGATGGTCAAAATAACCACCAGTTTCATTGAAGATATCCTAAGCATGATCAGCAACTATTATTGAACATCTGACTTCATCAGCCATGACTGAAAAAGTCTATTTTAGATTATACAGTCAGTCAATGTTCACTTATATTCCTGTTGATAAACTTCTTTTTGTTTACCCATCACAACAAATTTTAAGATGATATCATCAGATAGTTAGAAATAGTCTTACTTAGAAAATAATATAGAATATCATATATAATATGATATAGAATATCATATATAATATGATATAGAATATTAAAGCTAAAATATTTTTTTCTAAAACATTCTTAAAAACTTTTGCCTGTCCAATGCATTTTTGTAAATTTGTTCTAAGTTGACCATACTTGTATCCAGACTTTTAGTTAGCCCTGGTTTTGTATGTTTTGAGTTTAAAATATAAAGCTTTCTTTTCATAAGACTCAAGACGCTCTGGTGGTTGAAAAAGTTTGGGAATGTGTATCATATATGACGCATAAATGCCAGAGAAATATCTCCTGTGTATCACATGTTACACATAGGATAAGCAAAGAATTAAATGGACATTCATTTTGTAACGTTATTAATACTGTTTATAATTGCATTATGCTAATTAAGATGTTTATGTTTCAACTTAGAGCATTTAGAAGGACTAAAAACAATAATTTTTTCATTCATGCATAATTTTAATCATAAGTGGTTAAATAAATAGAAATAGTTAATGCTTAATTATCAGCACCACACTTTTGTTTTTAAACTAAGTGATGCCACTGTATGTTTTCTTTGAGATTTATTTTAAGTTCTTCTTCATGAGTCACTGACAAAGTGACAAAATTTTTGAGTTCAGACAGTTCCTGGGGGTTTGTAAATATGTGGTTGCATTAGTGTGTGCGTATATGTAGGTCTATGAACTTGCACTTTTGTTCTGTGTACTTGTATCTTCAGCATTTAGGTGTGTGTTTGTGTGTGTATGTGTGTGTGTGTATGTGTGTGTGTGCATGTGCATCATTACTTTTTAAAGAATTTCAAAGGGAGAATCAAAAAGATTGCATTTGGAAGATGTGTGTCAGCTTCCTTACATACTCTTCTATTTTTAATTATTTGAAGAGGAAGGAGTAGTTTTTGCAAAGATACAAAGTTCCACCATTGGAATGCAGATGACAAAAACAATGTCACGTTTTGAACTTGAGAAAATTCTTGCATATTTTTAGTCTTCCATTTACAGATTGTATCTGTGTGTGTGTGTGTATATACATATATATATATTGTATACAGGGTGCAGTGAATAAAGTGTTGTCTAAATTATGCAAAAATGAAAATAACAGACATCTCATTTTAAATGATATATTTACCAAAATTACATAAAAATATCTTGAAATACTAAAGAGTAAATCTATTCAATAAAATCGCCATTGGCTTCAACTACAGCCTCCAGACAACTTTGGAAATCTCCTGCAACTCCTCTGGACGGTCTCCTTGTTTAGATTGGTGAATGCTACCATAATCCTTGCCTTCAGTTCATCTTTGGTGTTACAAGAAGTTTTGTTGGTCTCTCGCTCAACTGCACCCCACACATAATAATCAAAGGAGTTACAGTCTGGGGACTTAGATGGCCAGATGTTAGGGGTGATGTGGTCACAGAAATTGTCTGACAGCCATGACTGGGTTCTCCTGCTTGTGTGGCATGTTGCAGAGTCTTGTTGCCAGACATAGGGTCTACCCTCTTGACTCAAGGTAGCACTACCTCCTCCAGGCACTTGATGTAGGCCTCTGTGTTGAGTCTGAGACCATGTGGGAAGAAGAATGGAAGCATAATGTTGCCATCACTAGTGATCACTCCAAACACCATGATGTTGACTGGATGTTTGATTTTTATCACTCTTGATACATGTCCTCAGACTGACACCCAAACACTCTGAAATGTTCATATTGGAGCTTCTGGTGCAAATGCCAAGCAGTGCAGCATGTCGTCTCCAAATTTCTGGCAGAGTGAATTGTGTCATGGTGCTGTTTTTCTCACAGATGGTGCCCAACTGACCCTACTATACTGTATGGTCAACAAAATCAAGAACAAGTGGGTGGATGGATGGATGGATATACAGATAGACTGATGGAAAGACAGGCAGATAATTATGAAGAAAAGTAACTAGTTTTTTTGGACAAATTTTGCATTGATTTGTTTACTGGCACTTCGTTGAGCACTCCACAAACACTCATACCCTTAACATAGTTCTTAGAAAGATTCAACATGACACAGAATCTGACAAGGCTGGCCCTTTCACTTACAGCTACAACTCATTTTTGCCAACTGAGTGAACTGAAGCAACATAAAATAAAGTGTCTTGCTCAAGGACACAACACTCCACCAGAGAGCCAACTCACAGCCTCACAATTGTGAGCCAAGTACCATAACCACTAAGCCATGTGCCCTCATGATTTATTTACTGTATACTGTGTTGATGCAAGAAGTCCTTATCTCTGAAATAATAACTGCTACATATTCTTCTTCAAAGATGGTTTAAGCTGCTAAACATTAATTACTGTTGAAAAATTAACTTTGTTTTTTCAGGTTTGTTCTTTACACAGTTTGTGATATTGATTTAGAAATACTCTGCTCTTTTCTTGAAGAGAGGAGAAAAAAAAATGGAAGCTTTTTTTTTTTGTTTCTGTTATATTTTAATTTAAAATGATGAAAACTTTATGTAACTATTTACAAACAGCTAAAATGTATCAGACAATTTTCTCTGAAGTGAGAGAGAAGGAGGGGAGATATTTTAGTTGGAAATCCTAATGCATTAATTAATGTTTAATTAATTTCATTTACAGTCATCCGTTATCGCATTTTTAATGCCATTTCGGGGACATTTATTTGAAAATGTTCCGTTCTTTATTTACATATTTTAATATTTTCTTTTGTTTGCTCTTTCATTTTATTCCAGCACAATACTGAGTAGATTTCACTAGTTTTAAAAATATCACATTTCAGCTGGCTACAAATCCTTTAGAATTTGTTCAATCAATCTTTCCACCTGAGTTCATTTCCACCATTGATGTTTTATGTCAATTTTCTATGATGTTATATAGGTTGAATGCTCTCTTCCAGCTGTTTTGGCTGCAGTTGTAACCTCACTCTGTCTCAACTTACTTGGGTCACTCTGAACTATTTCATTTCAATTTTTCCTTGGTCTGTCTTTTTTTCTTTTTTTTTTTTTGTCCCTGGCTACTATTGAACATCCACCCAACACCCTGTTCTCTATTATAACATGTCCACACCATCTGCAAAGGCATCCTACCTCCTCATCCTGTCTCAGAATGGAGAGAGTGAGGGAGAGAGAGACTTTTTAGAGCTATTCTTTGTTACTCTGTGTATGAAATATAATTATTTAATATCTAAAGGTGTTTTCAAAACTAAAAATAAAAACACGTCTAGGATGGGGTTAAAAATATAACAAAACATCATTTAACATTAGATATTCAAAGTTGGAAATTCACAAATGGCTTTGTCAGTAATATATATATATATATATATATATATATATATATATATATATATAGGAATATATATAGGAATATATTTACATATGTATATATATACATATGTATGTATATATGTATGTATATATATATATGTAAGTATGTGAATGTATGTATGTATGTATATATATATATGTATGTATATATATGCAGGTATATATGTATATATATATATATATATATATATATATATGTATATATATATATATGTATATATATATATGTGTGTGTGTATATATGTGTGTATATATATGTATGTGTATATGTTTGTGTGTCTATATATATGTATGTGTGTGTCTGTATGTATATATATGTGTGTATGTATATGAATGCATGTATGCACGATATTAATATGGATAGATACTATTCTCTCTTTAAGTCTAAATGAAGCCAGTTGACATAGAATAAAAGTGGACTGGCTTGTCATATAAAAGATGTAAAAAGGACAGTATGATACGAGTGCACAATAAAATATGGATGTGGGTGTGCAGACGGGTTGTTAGCATTGTACGCTGCGAGGGAATTGGCAAGAAAATCAATCAGCAGTGTATTATTGGTGGCGGCTTGGCAATAAATCTGAAGGGCTGGGAAAGAAGCTGTGTTATAGCTATTTTATGAGGCAGCAGAAACTACTGGAGATAGAGAGCCGATACTTTCATGACTAGCAAGAATTACAGCAAATGGCAAGAAGCGCTAAATGAAAGTCATTTAATGAAATATTGTTGGATTAACATGGAAATGTATTTAATAATTTGTAGGGTGTCTTTTATTTATTTTTTATTATTATTATTTTTTTTTTTTTTTTTTTTTGTTTTCCCCCATTTTGGGAATTTCTAAATATAAAATCAAGGAATTTTCCATATACCATTGAAGATGGCAATAATGAATTTGTTGTTCTTTTTCTTTTATTTATTTATTTATTTATTTATTTTAAATATTTTCCAGTAAATTTCCTCTATGTTGAAAATTCTCTATTTATCTATTGATTGAAGTTGTCATTCTCATTTTTCTTTGTTAGAAGAAGTATGAATGTCTAGTGATATATTTCTAACAGGAAAGTCATATTTTTTTTTTTTTCCTATTGGTACCTGGGGCATTTAGATTTTTGCAAGGATTAAATTATATACGATGTGTGTGCCAGAGAAAATCCCTTTGAGACATGGAGTATTTTATGGCTATTAAACTTGACTTGTATATAAAAAAAAAAAACGAATAAATAAATAAAAATAAACTATTAGAATGAACTGAAGAATTAACAGTCTTATTCTTGAGAATAGAAATTGAGTTGTTAATATTTTCTGTTGACGTGTACTGCCACTCACTTGAAGACAAATATTCATTTTTGGCCAAAATGTCGTCATCAATCAGTAGCAAAAGATGTCAGCGCTCTTCCCACAGGCTGTGAAGAACTTTATAACTACTTTCTTACAACCAACACTTTCCAATGGATGAAAAATTGCTGCAAAGAAGCTGAAAATGCTGGGAAGATTTCGCCAATCATACACATCATTTGCAATACATACACCAACTAAACTAATAAAATGCATCAAGCACTTTTCCCAATTTCTCACACATGCACGCACACACACACACCTAAATATATACAATGTACAGCCAAAATCCCTCAATGCCAAATAAGGCATATATTTATATCTCCTTGTCTGTTGACAAGTTGTGGCAAATATTTTTTTTAAAAACTTGGTTATCAGATGAAGTATCTTGATATAATAATTAAGCTGGAGTGAAATATATAATATCAATGGATTATTTATTTTGTTGTATAATAGTCAGCAGTTAAGGGTGGGTATGTGTGTGTGTGTGTGTATGTGTGTGTGCACGTGCATATATGCATGTATATACGATGAATGTAGAAATAGTGGTCGTGTTGAATGCTCAGTCTCAGATGAGATGTTACAGAATCATGAAACAATGACAGCATGGGAAGTCAGATATTAAGCTGACAATGATGATGATGATGGTGGTGGTGGCGGTGGTAATGATGATGATGATGACGATTGTGATAATGATGATGACAATGGTGATGATGACTATGATGATGATGACAATGGTGATGATGATGATGATGATGATGATGATGACTATAATGATGATGATGATGGTGATGATTTTGACGATGATGATGATGATGTTGCTGTTCATCTTCCCTGAAATAGATCTGTTGAGAACTTTGAAGAATTTCAAAAGATGTTTCATATCAAAAGAAGACAACTACTTCTATGATGATAAACTGTCATGGCGCAAAATGACAACGCTGCACCAGTTCACTCAATATTATGAGCAATCTGAAAGAGTTCTATAAATATAATTCTTCCATCTTTTGACTTTCTTATAACATGATTTAGATTTCTTGTTCTTTCTCTTGTAAGGTCAGAACAGTTTGTTCATGTCAAAAATGACATCTCATAACAATTCATCAAGATTGTCACTGTGCCACACTTCTGGATATGTACTCTATGCGTGTTGTGTGTACATGTACTTTCATGTTTGTATGTATGTGTGTGTGTATGTATTTACGTGTGTAAGTATGCAGATGTGTGTGCATGTGTATTTATATATATATGTATATGTGGCTATATATATGCCTGTATGTATATGTAAATATGTGTGTGTGTGTGTGTATATGTAAATATGTATATTCATGTATGTGTGTATGTGTATACTTCTATGTGTATGTATATATAAACACTCATGTATATATATGAATATAAAATGTGTGTGTATGTATGTGTAAATATGTGTATTCATGTATGTGTGTATATATATATGTCTGTGTGTATGAGTATGTAAACACACACATGTATGTATATGCATGTATGTCTATGTAAATGTATGTGTGTATGAATGAAAATATATGTGTGTGTGTATGTAAATATATATATGTGTGTGTGTATATGTAAATATATATATATGTGTGTGTATGTATATGTAAATATATATGTGTATGTATGTGTGTATATGTAAATATATCTATGTATATATGTGTGTATATGTAAATATATACATATACATATATGTAGGCATATGTAAATATATGTACATTTATGGAAATATATATATATAATACATATATATATTATGTATGTATATATATGTATGTATATGTAAATAAACATACATTTATCCTATTTTACTCATGTGTCTGTATACTATATTACATTTCATTTAACTTTATCGTATTGCATTATTTATTTCTGTTATTTTTTTTTATAAACAGTAAGAATGTATGTAAGAAGTATATATATGTGCATACATAAATAAATATATGCATATATTTTTCATTTTACTTTTTTTATTTCAATCCTTAGAAATAGTATGTATATAAGAAGTGTGTATGTGTGCATATATGAATAGATATATGTATATATATATATATATATATATTTCATTTTACTTTATTATACTATCTCTTTTGTGGCTCTTCATTTGTAAGAATGTATATAAGAAGTATATATATATGTGCAAATATAAATAGGTATATGTGAGAAGTACATATATGTATATATTAATAGATGCGTGTGTGTGTGTATATATATATATATATATATATATATATATATTATTTTGTTTAAAAGAGTTCCAACACTGTCTGTTTTTTATGTTTTATTTATATTCCTGCAGAACCAATGTGGGGTATAGAATATGGAATATACAATATATAATATAATATGCAATATATAATATAAAATAAAATAAAATAAAAATGGATGGCACCATGAAATAAAGTATTGAATGTAGATGAAATATTGAGTGTTCAATATAAAGGATCAAATATATAAATATAAATATATAAAGGCTGTATATATATATACACTAGTTTGTAGGCAAGGTATATAGAAGAATATGTATATATGAGGTGGGTGGATTATGATACCTACTAACTTATTTTGTTCTAATTGTTTCAAAAAGCATATAAAAACTAGACGGTAATAAATTAGCTTTAAATAGAGGCTGATTTGAGAATAGAATGGAGCCAGTTGTTTCATGGCAAAAGACAGAGAGAGGGTAATTTAGCGCCTTCCCAGAAACAAAGAAATTGTTGATAAGTACTGAAATGGCCAGACTTCATCACTTTATCGGTTTATTATCTATAAATGCTTAATTTTATTCTTCAGTTTACTCTTTGTTCCATTTTGCACTTTCTTATAATCTGGCCAAGAAGATAAAATTGTAATTTATAGTCAACCTGACCCCTTTTTTGACCTATTTCTTTATTTCTGTATTCTGTGTATTTCAATTTTAGTTTTGTCTGTAAGCTGCTGAAAATGACAAATTACTTTGGGTATACATTCTCACACCGAATAAAATGCCAGTAAGATCTAACTATGGACTTATTTAAACAATCACCTGAGGAGGTGCATTTTACACTTAGGATGTTTGATAATGATTGCCCAACATATCACCATTGTACTACAAGTTTAAAAATGTGTCAAAACAATTGTAGTGATTTTAAATAATGTCATTCATTCCATTTTCTATCATTTATCTACTTATATAAACTCTATGGATACTACGGAATTCTTTCCAGCACAAAATAGTTTCTGTTTTTTTGGGGTTTTTTTCTCTTGTAAAGACAGAAATTTATTAATGGTACTTATTCTATTGTTGAAATGGAAAGTGAAGTCATCCTTACTTGGATTTGAACTCTCTAGCTTTGAAACACCAAATTGAACTTATTAGGAATATGTAGTTAAGACTTTCATTGTTGTAGCAACTCCACTATCATTTGCACAGGCAGTGTGTGTCTGTCTGTGCATGTCTTCATATGGATGATTGTGTGTGTTTGTATGTAATGAAAATCTAAGCAGAGATAGATAAAATATAAATAAGCAGAAATTAGTGTGATGTGGTAATTATTAAAACTATTAGTTGATTAGCCATCTGGCTTAACAGACTAATGACATCAGAAATTTCATTAGTTTCTCTGATTCGTTTCTCTCCCTAGACAAGCCAACGAAAATAAATGAAAAAATTAGATTATTTACGCTAAAACTCCAACATATTTGCACACAATGCAAACTGTTGGGCTAATGGACATTAAAGGAATAGACTGTTTTAGATGTTGATCTTGTTCACATGAAGAATTGCATATTTATTTGTTTAAAGCATTAGAGAAAGAACAATTTGAAGGAGAATATAAAACAATGAAAAGACAAATAGAATTTGTTGAAAACAAACTTGATTATCTGATGTTCAAGCGAAAAACTTTCCAGCAGAAATAAAACAAGATGAACTGAAATAAATATATAAAAATGAAAGTGTTTTGCAGTTAAGGTTCTACAATAAATCTTTTTTCTTTATCTTCCTGACTTCGGTGCAACATTACTACGCCGTATATCGATTGGAAATTGGTGAGAATTCCTTGACTGTTTCTCAATCTCTCATTCAATAATCATTGAACCATGTTGTTCAACTGTAAAATTTGTAGGAACATGGCACATATTTTTGGGATGTTTCCACTTTGCTGTCCATTTTTGCTTATGATGCTGCTGATGACGATGATCAGAATGATATTCTATTTTTATGTTTTTTTTTTATTTAAATATCTATGAAACTTTTGTCAAGAAATGTTTAGTGTTTCACCTAAAGTCATAATGTCTTGTATCTTGGCAGACTGTCAATTCTGAAGGAAGAGACTAATATGAAGTCAACAGATTCAAATTCTCTTTACTTCTGGGAGTTTATTTTATGAAGTTGAGAGAGAACAAACATGATAAACAATGTTTGTAACACAGGTACCGGGGATCAGGAATTTGAGAAGACGGGTGGAGTGCTTAAATCAGCTCTAGTACCTGAATAACACTTTATTTTCTCAATGTCATATGGATGGAATTCCAATTTGACTGCAGCAAGATGTGAACTTTAGACAAGGTCAACTTCTCCTTCCATTCTTTTGGAGACAACAAAATAATGCAATGGTCAAGCAGTCAATTAGATAGTATCCACTAGCTCCATCACCAAAACAAAATTTCTTCTTTTATACAATAGAAACTGTCATCATCATCATCATCATCAGTGTCATCATCATCATCATCAGCGTCATCATCATCATCATCATCAGCGTCATCATCATTGTCGTTGTCATTATGATATATGTTGCTTGTGGCCGTTGCCAGTACCGCCTGACTGGCCTTCGTGCGGGTGACACATAAAAGCACCCACTACACTCTCTGAGTGGTTGGCATTAAGAAGGGCATCCAGCTGTAGAAACTCTACCAAATCAGATTGGAGGCTGGTGTTGCCATCCGGTTTCACCAGTCCTCAGTCAAATTGTCCAACCCATGCTAGCATGGAAAGCGGACGTTAAACGATGATGATGATGATGATGTGATCACTTCAACACCTGACATGTGGTACACCATGCACCTGTTCAGACAATGTTGATTTGATGGAGAAAGTGAGCTAATGTGCAGTATGAACATTCGATCACTATAAATAAATCATTTGTGCAGGTCATTCAGCCAGCTGAACATTCATACAGTATCTGCCCTTATTCTAATTAATTTTGAAAATAATGAAGAAATTAGTAAAATGCTTTTGTCATTACTAAGCCAGTGTTTGGAACGTAAATTAGCATGAGATTTTGATGAAAGGTTTTAATTTAGATCACTTTTTTTTTCTTTTTTTTTTTTTGTTACCCTATTTCTGTTGAAATCCTCTGCTTTTGTTTCAATTAATTCTGGAAATAATGAAGAATTTAGCAAAATAACTTTGTCGTTATTAATCTGGTGTTTGGAACTTAAATTAACAGGAAATTTTCATGGAAAGCTTTGACTTAGATCTCTTTAACCCTTTTGTTACTTCATTTCTGTTAAAATACTCTGCCTTTGTTTCAATTAATTTTGAAAATAATAAAGAAATTAGAAAACGTAACGTTTTCATTATTAAGCTGGAGTTTGGAACATAAATTAACATGAGATTTCAATGGAAGATTTTAATTTAGATCACTTTATAATGAACTTTGTATCATAGAGTCGAAAGCAGGTTAGTATCAAAAGTTTAAAGCCCACTTGGCACCATGTACCCCATTTATTATTTTTTTTTATTTTGTTTGGTTTTGTACTTTTACTTGTTTCATTCATTAGACAGTGACCATGCTGGGGCACCACCTTGAAGAACTTTACCCAAATGAATCGTTCCCTAGTACTTAGTATTTTTTTTTTTTTTAAGGCCTGGTTCTTCTTCTATCTGTCTCTTTTACTGGACTGCTAAGTTACTAGTTACGTAAACATGCAAACAGTGGCTGTCATGCAGTGTTGGGAGTCAAACAAACACACACACACACACGTACATACATATACACACACATACATAGAGAAGCACGCACATACACACATTTACTCTCTCAACCAGCACCAAGATGAGAGAATCAATATGCATTATATAATGTTTGTGGGAAAAACCCTAAATGTTAGATTTTTCTTTTTATTCACGTGAAGAAAATGTTTTTTTTACATTATGTAATTGTTTTGTCTATCAATAAAAAACACATTAAGTACCAGTTGCATACTGGGATCGATCTAATCCCCAAAAATTTAAGAGTCTCTCTTAATCCTTTTTGCCTCTTGTGGAGCATAGGGCCCCAACAGTTATTTGCCACTTTTTGCAGTCATTGGCGTGTTTCTTGGCTGCTTCCCAATGTCAGGCCGGTGGTCCTGAGTTCGTCCAAAATGCTCCGCTTCCATGTCTGCTTCGGGCGTCCTCACTTCCTTTTCACCTACAGGTTCCAGTCAAGTGCTTGTCATGTCACATTTGAGGGTTCTTTCCACAGTGTGTGTCCAATCCATCTCCATTTCTTTCGTCTAATCATCTGAACATGTATGGGCCCCTGGTTGGCCCTTTCCCACAGGTCGTTGTGCCTAGAGTAGAAAAGAATAAAAAACACACCTGAAACAGCTGTAGTGAACCTCGGTCCATCTATGTTATATCTATACTTCACCATATTCAGAACCTTCCATGCGCTGG